>NW_017891459.1:0-17742 GCF_001540865.1 Ananas comosus | reverse complement strand
AGTGAATTCTGGCAACCAAATCATCTTATGGTAAGCGCTGAAAAGCCCTGTAATATTAAAATCTTATCTCTGTCGATAGCTAATTTCAGTCAGAGGTGAATCTTCAGAATTACTAATATATTTTTTTGACAGAGATTGGAGAAGAATGGGGCAAAACAAATGTACTAACAAATAAAGAGTACAATTCTAGAAACATTCAGCTCAGCAGCAACCTTTATCTATGTTCATATACTTGGTGAAGTTCAGATAAACGTACGCCATTGAGTTATCGGATCAGTTAGCATAAGAAAGGGACTTGCATTAAGTTATAGGATCAGTTACTAGGTGAAAACAAGTATCTACAACACATCAACGGATTCAACAGCATATACCAGGTTCTTTAGTTCAAGATGCATCAAATTCTCACATACTACAACAGCTAGAACAAACCGGCACAATTGAACATTGAATGAGCATATTGAGCATAAAAAATATATTACTTTCACTTTGTAATTCAATGAACAGGATACATTGCTGCATACACAAAATTCATGAAGCAATCTTATGATAACTCATACTTCAATTGCCATGCATTACTATCACTGTTTATCAAAAGATGGAAAATATCTCAAGAGTTATGCAAAATTGACCACGAGAAGACCATAAGAGAGAATATTTGATCCAAGAATCTAATCAACCATCCCCACCCTCCCACCCCTCAACCCACCCCCTTCTCATTCTTCCAATGCATTTTTAACATACATCCAACAGGCAATAAACATGCTATAAAAGCTACAGTATCAAAAAATCTGCGTAATGCAAATAATAGCGGGCAAGAGTCTTACACTGCAAGAAGGCAAGCTGGACCCTCAATTGCAGCAGTTATTCCTTCAGCAGTAACAACTGCTGCATCCCTGCTGACGTATCTGGAGTCACTTTTGCTATACTCCTTCCCTGTAATGCGATGTTTACGTCACGATCACAAACATTCTGAAAAGAACTCAACACTCCAGCAATTCGATGCGACATCTCAACGTTTGAATCAGGAATAAGCAAGTATGATAAGATAAGAGCTTACAGACTTCAGCCAGGTAATGGGGAGTTTTCTCCTTGTAGAACTCGGGAGTGAAGGCAAAATACCCCTCGAGAATAATGTGAGTAAGCCCCGTAAAAGCCCACCAGCACATGAGCAAGCGATCGGTCTTTGTTATCGTCGAACAACGCCCTAAACTCAATCCAATCGAGTCCAACAAGAGGGATCAGAATACCAGCCAGGGAACAGGCATTCATTGCTTTCATAAGCATTAGTTACAGTATGATCAGCTAAAGACCATTAAGGGTTAATTCTGCGACAATATAGCTAATAGATCCCAAAAGAACACATAAAGGTAGCTGCTTCTTTTTTTCCACGGGCATTTCCAGTTTTCAACAAACAGGTGGCGGGAATTGCATCAAAGAGAACAGATTTAGCATTCGGAAGCAATTTTTTTCTATTATCAGAATTAGTTGCATGCACGACAAATCGCAACGAAGGATTCGATCCAAAAGAGCATTTCAAACAAAACCTTCCGTATCGACCAAATCGACATCGGTCGTGAACATTAACAAAAAATTAATTCAAAAAAGGAAAAGAAAATTCATCAAGGAATCAATAGGGGAGCAAATGGTCTCAGCTGCGGCCGCATCTAATGAAGCGTTTGGAAAGAGGGGGAAAAAGAAAAAAAAATCAAAGCTTTTGATGCGGCGGACAGCTGAAATGAAATTTTGTGGCGGAAGCAGCAGAGAAGCTGCAATTCGGAGCCGCTGCTGCTGCTGCAGCACAGAGAGAGAGAGAGAGAGAGAGATGAGGGGTGCTACCGGAGAGGAGCCAGATGAGAGTGACGAGGAGGAGGGAGGCGACGAGGTAGGGCAGCACGATCTCCCTCTGCGACAAGAAGCACGGCACGTAGTCCGGCAGATGCAAATCCCGAGGCACGTATGGGTGCTGCTGTGTTAGAACAAATTCCCGAAATCTGACTGTGATTAGAATCTAAGTAATTTTGTAATAAAAATAAAATCAAACTTACATATAAACGTAAATATTCAAATAAAAATATGATCTTATCCGAAAATGTACAAAGTACTGTCCTAAAGCGTATTTCCGTCCTTACGTGCTGGATTAACCGGAAATAACACCCTAAGATACGACCGGAATTCCTTCTCCTGCGAGCACGATCGTGAAGGAGGTTGACGGAGCACGCTCTTTCTCGTTACGAGAAAGAAGCGGAACGGAATGATATTCCGTTAGACGCAAGAAACGGAACGGAAAAAATATCTCGTTGATTTCTTTCTCATTGAGAAAGAAAATAAATAAATAATAAAATAAAATAAAATAATAATAAATAATAATAACAGTAAATATTAAATGAATAATTCAAGAGTCAAACTGAATAAAATTCAAACTTTAAAATTTTGAGTTTTTTCACAAACAATCCCCTACAAAACTTAAAATTTTAAAAATACAAATTAAAGTAAAAAAGAATTACTGGGTGTTCATACTATACAATGGGCGAGATGTCTTTAAGAGACTTAACCTCACTTAAGGCATGTTTGGTTCAAGGGTGGAATTGAAATGGATAATGGAATGGGAATGAATTGGAATAGTAATTGGAATGACCCACTCCTCCAAGACGTTTGGTTTATTTATGGATTGGGAATTGGAATGAGTTATTCGCATTTTATTATTTGGTTCGTATAAACTAAAAAAATTATAGAATACTATAATACTAATTTTACTCTCAAATATAAATTTATNGATTAAGTTGGGTAACGCCAGGGTTTTCCCAGTCACGACGTTGTAAAACGACGGCCAGTGAATTGTAATACGACTCACTATAGGGCGAATTCGAGCTCGGTACCCGGGGATCCTCTAGAGTCGACCTGCAGGCATGCAAGCTTTGACTTGTGCCGATAACTTGCGCAGGTATTAATTATCATCATTTAGTTATTCACATGATGAATGTTGCATGTAGGTGCGATCGAACACATTAGGAGCGGTTGGATTCTTGGGCGACAGCAGGCGAATGAATGTGGCGGTAACGAGGGCGCGCAAGCACGTTGCTGTCGTCTGCGACAGCTCAACCATTTGCCACAACACCTTCTTGGCCAGGCTCCTTCGTCACATCCGACGCTATGGGAGAGTCAAGCATGCGGAGCCCGGTTCCTTTGGAGGCTCTGGAATGGGCTCCAGCCCCATGTTGCCCTCCATCAGTTAGATTCTTCTCGCTCTTTGTATGGTTACCATTTGGTTTAGTAATTTTTTTTCCCTATTTAGGAGAAGTGAAAAATCACTTCTACCTTGGTCCAATAGTAAATCAATACTCAAAAGGGTGTTTTCTTTTTCTTTTTTTTTTTTGAAAGAAAAAGAATGGTCGCTTATAGTTTGAAAAGGTAAAGATTTTCTATATCAACAGTCAATTTATTTTAATCTAATTTGATTTTTGTTTTCTAACTACCATCGACGAGTGATTATCCTACAATGGACCCGTAAAGTTCAATTATAATACAGTGGCCCCTTAAACTTCAATTATATTACAGCCTAGTTTAGCAATGTGATGGTGCCAAGTACCACTTTTATATTATGAAGGTTTAATATATATTTATATGCACACACTATGAAATTACGGTTGTAACCGCCATTAGATCGGTGACAATTGAGACCATTGTTATAGTATTGAAAGAGAAAAAATTCTAAAGTACTTTTAAATTTGTTAGATCTTTTATAAATACAAAAATAGCAACTTAGGCTAGCATATTACCAGACTAAGCCTACATATCAATATTCAAAAATTTTAATGTTAATGTCACGCCCCGGATATCACATTCCTCGGGCACGTCGACAAATCCGCCGTATACAAAGGAATTTTCCCTGTATACGAAGCGTCAAAGTATTTGTAGAAAAACGATACTACAAACAGTAGCATAGAGCTGCTCAAGAACAACTAAATAACTGAGTTTCATATACATAGCTAGCATCTAAAATATAAAACTACTCGCACTGGCGAGTTAAACAACTATGTACATAAACTCCAAAACAACAACTACCTGCAGTAGGGGAAAGCCTCTAGCTCTGACTGTCGGGTAGGGCTCTAGCTCGCAACGCCCTTGCCTCGATCCTGATCCACGGACGGTGCAGCAACCGGAACCTGTGGCTCTGCAAAAACATAGGTAACAACTGGGCGTGAGAACTACTGTAAAAACAAGTAGTCCTCAGTGGGTACCGCCCAAAACAACATCGGTCACCCACTAAGTCTACAGAAGGGAGCAAGAATAGTAGGAAAAGCAGGAAGTACCCTCTACCGCTATCAATCACTACACTATCATGCTCTACACTAACCAACTGTAGGACATGTCAAATATGACCCAATCCAATTGGGACTGTAAGCATACCCGTTCCCGGGACTGTGAATATACCCGTCCCTGCCCCGTTGCGACTATCAAGCTCTATCCACACTAACTGGTCCGTGGAGAGCAAGTCCAACTGGCATGAGCGACACCAACGCGAAAGCACAAAGCCTGACTCCGGAGTGACACTCGTGGGCGCTACCCAACCGAGTATGCAGCGTATCTCTGTCGAGCTCAATCAGGCTCCAACTAGCCAAAGTCAAGTAATCGACTCAAACTGGTCTAACAACCAACAGATAACGTGCCCTCGGCACAATCTGACGCCAAAAAGGCGATACGGGTCCATCGTCAACTCTGACGGCACCCAACAGTCCGAACAACCTGAACGACCCTGTAAAAATTCACTCGGCGAACCAGCACGAGTGTAAATATATTCTAAACTATCTGGAGTACTCGTCTCGAAGAAACTGCGACAGTACAATTTTCTAACGGCTCCTAGAGCTAAATCAGGTAGTTAAAACTGGTGACAGGTCCAAATCGCAGGTTTTCTCCTAATTCAATTTCCAAATCCAACATGTATAATCTATTTAATTTATAAAACATGCTCCAAAATTTAGATTTCACAATCTACATATAGTCCATGAATTTGAGCTAACACAATTTACCGAAATCAAGATCTATACATGTCGACCAATAAGAACTTAGGAGTAAAGCCGATGTAACCCACCTCGAAAGCTATCCCCTGGCAGCGGTACACTCTCACAGCTGTGGCGCCACCTGCTGGGTCGATCGTAGCCTTTCGAACCCAAGGATCGCGCTAACTCCAGGCTCTACACCAAACAATTCACCGTTTCAGTCTAGTTTTCGCAGCAGTGGAGTACAACAAGGATTCGACCAAGCTAACCTTCACCAAAATTTGCAAGTAAGGGCTTCGTGGATTTCTCTCGAAGTCCCGAATCCAACGAACCAAGTCTCGTCGCAATCCGATGCTCTTACGTCGAGAACGAGCTGAATTATTAACAGTCGACGGTGGATTTCAGCAAACAATAGTTATCCGAGTTGAAGTAGTAAGAACTTACCCAAAAATCCAAGGGAAGGCTGAATTACTCACCTCGACAGCGACAAGCACCGGCACGACGTCAAGAACAGCGTAGTCGCACGCTCGCCCGATCTCCTCGCAAAGTCCCGGCGTCAAATACGTGCTCGAACGATCCCGCGGCGCGACGTCGGCGACGAAACTCCAAGTAAACTCCTTCCTTGCTTCCAACCGGGTGGGAGAGTGAGAGAGATGGAGAGTTGCAGCTAGAAGACCTCTCTCTCTCTCTCTACACGAAGCTAAATAGAGGGGAGTGAGGGGTGATACAAACGAGGTATAAAATTACACATTTAGCCCTCTACCTACCATCTTGTACCGGTACACGGACTCTTGTACCGGTACAAGAGCCAACCCGAGAGCTGCTAAGCTTCTGCGCGCTGGTTGTACCGGTACAGCCACTAAGCTTGTACCGGTACAGCAAGCAGAGAATGCTGCTGTTTGCAGAATTCTTCACGATAAGCTGCCCTCGCGTCGCACGGAGTCCGTTTTACGTCTATTTGACGCCAACGCGACTCGGACTTGTCCTGACACTCTCCAGAGCTGTCGATAAGCCTCCACAGTCAAACACCAGGGATCTCACAGTTAAATAATTATTATTTTTTTTTGTCAAGAATAAAATAGGGAATGGACAGATCGTTTATATAAATGAATGATTTATATTAATAAATTTTAATTTTAAAATATTAGATGACTTTTCGCAAGAATGCTAAAGTTAGGAAGAATGGCCGAATGGTTAGAACTATCGTAGACGGTGATTTGTGTGTACGACTACCAATGTGCCGTGAGTTTGGAAAGTGAGTTGGAGAGTGAGTTTATACTCAGTTCCTATTCATTTGATGCATTGTCAAAAGCAACGGGCGGAACACTTACTATTAACTCTTTTCTTTTTGGGAAAACTTCAAAAATCTCCTTATGATTTTAATTTTTTTTTACTTTAGTATTCTGTGATTTAAAATATATCAAGTTAGTACCCTATGGTTTCTCACTTTATCACTTTAGTATCATGTGGTTTAAAATATATAAAGTTAGTACCATGTGGTTTTGTACTTTATCACTTTAGTACCATGTGGTTTTAATTTTGTATCAAGTCAGTATCCTGTGATTTTTTAAACCATAGAGTACTAAAGTGATAAAATGTGAAACCACATGGTACTAAAGTAATAAAGTGTAAAATCACAGAGTACTAACTTGATACACTTTAAACCACATAGTGCTAAAGTGATAAAGTGAGAAATCATAAGGTACTAACTTAATACACTTTAAATCATAGGATACTAAAATGAAAAAGTATGAAATCACTGGAGGATTTTTAAAGTTTTTCCTTTCTTTTTTTCCATAAGTAGAAAGGATATGTGGGACATTCAACATCACAAAAGCGCATACATTATTCTACTTGTATATCTGCCATTTCTTTCTGAGTTTGACATATCGGTAAGGTCCAATGCAAACGATCATGCAGGGTAAATTCCAGATTTCTCCAGAGAGATAGAGAGGCAAGGGGAAGGGGTTTGAGATCGGCAGGGCTTAACTATATATTATAAATTATAAATCAGTCTTTTTTCTTTTTTGTAACAGACACGCTTCTTATAGGATATATTGTGTATTGAAATGATAGTTTAAAAAATATTTGTTATTGTATTTTCATATAATGCGGAGATTTTTGATTGATTCCAACATGGAATAATTGTGATAGCAAAAATTAAATATTCCTAGCATAGGGCTTCCGGTACAGAAATAATATTCCAAGTAAAAGGAGACAAACCAGGGAGTAGAGAGCAGAGAGCAGAGAGCATGTGCAGTTAAAGACCTAGAAAGTTCAATATTTTTTTAAAGATAGATAGCATGTTATTCGTTTTGTTTATTTTATTTAAAAATAAACTTAGCTGAAAATGTAAATCAACTAGGATTCGAACTTAGGTCTCGGATACTAACCACCAAGTCCTTTATTTTAATGTTGAGAATGTTGAGAAGTAGGGAGCAATACAGTCGATTAACCCCTAGGGCAATACATGTTTACCTGTTTATTTCATTAAACTCAGTATATATATTTAGTTTTGAGTCTTCTCCTACTTCCAGCAGTAAAATTTTTTAAAAATTAAGACAAAAAAAAAAAGAAAGACAAAAAAGAAATCCAAAATCTGTATTGCAGTGAATGCATAGATTAGGTATTGAGAACTATAAATAGAAAATTTAATTTGAAATTTGAAACTTATGATTTTACTGCCGAAAGAAATTGTTGGAATGATTAAATCGGATTGTTCCGTAAATTGCGAGCAAGAATTTCCAATCTACTAGTTGCACTGTAGCATTATATATATGTATTCCTTTCGAAAAGAACTAGTGCCGCTACCTAGCTATCCGCCTTACTGTTAAAAGTTATAACTAATCACCTTATAAAAAATCCAAAAATTACATTGAGAATACACACGTCACTTTCACAAACTAGTAGTCTTACTCCATAGTTATACCGTGCACGCTTTTACAAGGCACATCAAGCCATACGCGATAATCTTACAATCTTACTTTATGATCACATTCAAATAACACAGCTAGGGCTTTGTTATTCTATAAGTACGTAATAACAGCCCATGTACACACACATATATATATATATATATATAGTAAGAAGTCATCAACTTCGGTGCTGGCGAGACGAATCTCATTTAGCATGTGGAGCTGCAGGTTTAACACTTGAAACCTGCATCATAACTAATCAATCATACATGCAATCTGCAGACAAGTTTAATATATATGTGTCTCTGCCTTGAGAAAATAGAAAAATAATTATGAATTTGTTTCATGCATGCACACAATTAAAGATTTGAGTGCTGTAATAATTAAATTAGCTAATAAATGAGGAGGAGGTACGTAGCACCTTTGTCTCCTGTGGCTTCTGCACCACCTTCTTGTGAGTGGGCTTTGCTGCCGCAGCTTTAACTTGGGGCGGTGGCGCCTTTGTTGCCTGCGCTTGTGAAGACTGGACTTGAGGTTTATTGGCCTTCATCGACGCCATTACTTAATTAAGTAAATTGGATCAGTTAATCTGAACTAGTCGACCGAGCTCTCTCTCTCTCTCTCTCTCTCTCCGATCTCTCGGAGAGTTAATAATTAGCTCGATCAGCTGGCTTCGCTAAATTATAATTAGCACACAACATTCATTCGGAGGCTGCTGCTGATTTATAGCCTCCTGCTGGGAAGGGCCAGCCAGCAGTGCTTAAAGTTGGATAGTGGAGAAAACAAACAGCTGACAGTAATGTAGTAGCACATATTCCTATGGCTCAGCGAAAAAGACTGGTGGCTAGCTATTCTGTTATTGTAAACCAAAAAATCTTCTCAATCAATTCATCTCCTTGCCTGCCAAAAATGTCACTATAACTTGCTATGCTCGCGTATTAATTTTCTTTACGTCTATCGCAGATCACATATATATATGCATGGCTCAATATCAGTACGCGTCCAATTCAACGCACAAAATATACCTATGTAGGGTCCAAAGAATATATTTGTTCTCTGAAGTGACCAGGGGGCAAGCAACAAGGTATAATCCGGTAATAATGCAAGACCCTGCCAATAATGCCGCTCACGACAGCCAGCATAAAAGAGTGCCTGCCCTCGCGTTTGGCATGAACGCATGAGAAAGACAACCACAAGGAAATTAAAGGAATAGACTTTGTACTTATCCAGACTTATTTGCAACCATATATACGCATGTCTCATGAATGAGAAAGACAACCACGAAGAATATATACAGGTTGTACTTGATTCAGACATTCACTTCCTATGCGTAATTGTGATTTAATTCTAGCTTAATTATGTTTAATTCTTGCTTAAGAACGAAATTTTTGAGGTTGATGCATCCTATAGAATAACCGAGGTATTAACCACTTGCTTGATAGCACTCGACCTTATTTTGAACTTCCAAATGTGGTGCTATATATTTGATGACTGGTGCTACAAATGTACAATATACTGTCCTATATCTTGCATATCCACCAGTTTTTTTAGCAGAAAAAAAAATAAAGGTGTTATCTGAGCTAGTCCATATTTTTAGACGGACATCTGAATTCTAAAAAATATAAATTTCGCAATTGAACATTACATCGATTTTGATTTTTAAAATTGTGTAGAAAACTTTAACAAATTTGACTAGACGTACATGTCTGTTTCTATCAAAGAACTTGTGGAAGATTTCATCAAGTAGTGCAGCATTGTATTAATCAATTACAAAATATTCCGTCAAGATAGTTAGAAAGACTTAAATTTGGTTTGAAGTTTAATTTATAATATATTATAAAATACATGTATATATAGTAAAATTCAAATTTGTGAAGTTCAGGAATCTGCAGAAAATGCAAGCATGGCTGCTGCATATATAGTTCAGGCCCAGTTTGTATACATTTTTCACTTCTGTTCTTTTTTTTTTTTTTTTTCAGGATCTACATATTGTTTCGCTGCTAACTTTGGATACGTACAGCAACAGTAATCGCGTGCTTTGCAGCCATGGCTTTGATCCGCACGACAGCGTAATAGGTGTTCTTCTAACAGGATAATCTTTGCGGAGGCCTTTTTGTTTTTTGTTTTTTGTTTTTTTTTTTTTGGTTTGTCTTTTGTTCAAGGCCCTAAGACTTAAAAGAGGTTCTTTTAGTGATTTTTTACAATTTTTAATTTTTAGCTAAATTAAGTTTGTCAGTTAGACTAAAAACTTTGTCGAAAACCAATGATAATTTGGTTCAATTTTTATTCGGCCGATGACATTTCCTAACTGTTGGTGGTTAACAAAACCATTAGTTTTAATGGATATAATAATAATATAATAAAATAATATAAAATATATACACCCCTCAGACTCAGTTAGGGGTGGCAAAGTTCATCCGAAACTACAGGCTCAATCCGATCGACCCGACCTGGCCGCTTTGAATCAATCTCGGATCTCTAATTTATTAAACAGCTGGGTGATTTTATAGGTCTCGAACTGATGGGCTAAATTGACAGCGTGGTGGCGGATGAAGTTGATGAGTTGGTGAATGACTGAATGGTGAGAGCTAAACGGGTGGGGGGGGCGGGGGAGAAATCCGGCCCGATCGATTTTGAAAGGGCCCAACGACTCCGACTCTAGCCTAATCCAACCCCGATCGCATCAGTTTTGCTGGGAACTGGGATCGAGCCCGTCCGCTCCCTCATTTTCCTCCTCGGGATTTGCGGGAGTACCAGCAGCAAGCCAGCAAGCAGTCGTCGTCGCCAATAGGCCATAGCCGAGAGGCAGATCGAACGGGCGAGGGCGGGGGCGGATGAGAGCTCCGGCAGCGCTGGCGATGAGGCCATCCTCGTACTCATTTTTCTCGTCCTCCTCCTCTTATTATTATCCGCTGGCCTCTCTCTTTCACCTCTACCCCGCCAGACTATCCTCTTCTGCTGCTGCTGCTGCTCCTTCCCTAAGATTAGCAGCATCCCCTTCCTCCTCCTCCTCGTCCTCCTTCTCCTCCTCCTCGTTTCGAGGGAGGAGGGTTCTTCTCCCATATCCCCCTCCCTTTCCGGTGAGGCGCCTCTGCAGCGTAAGGGCCACGCAAGTCTCCGACTCGGGCTCCATCAACTCCCCCATGATGCAGGCCATGGAGAATAAGGTCTCTCTCTCTCTCTCTCTCTCTCTCTCTCTCTCTCTCTCTCTCTCTCTTTTCTTCTCTTCTATCCCCTTTTGCTCGTCTTCATTCTCCTGATAAAATTGGTCCTCTACTAAGTATCCGTTAGGATCCTCAATCTGACCGAATTTCTACTTTGTCAGAAGAACTATACTGATCAACGCTAATGAAGATAGTTCAATAGCCATTTGATTGCAGAATCTATGGGATTGTAAAAGCTTGAAAATTAGATGACTGTAGTAGCTGGTTTTATATTCTTCTGGGTAACTACTTGTACGGTGTGTCACGATGTCATGTTAACTTTCTGAAATCTGCTTCAAAATGTCATGGTCTTTTCCTTTTCTCTCGATCCCTTCTCGGAAAATTCAAACACTTGGTAGGGATGTGGGATGGATAGTCGTTTGAAGGCCTGTTAATATGTTGAGAAAGGCTTCTCTTGTTTATGAATGGAGCTAGATCGTTGCTTCGTTTTTTAATGGAGTCATTTAGGGCTAATCGTAATCTTTGATGCGTCTACACAACTGTAAAGTGTAAACTCTGAGGGTGACAATTGTTTTGCATTTGAAAGGTTTTGGACTTTTTTGGGAAAATGGGACTTTAAGATGATGTTTATTATGAACTAATTCCAAATATATCTCAGATTAAAAATGGGACTTTTAAGAGAAAGCTTATTTCCTTTATGACCTATGACCTTATTCTAAAAAAATCCTAATCTTCACCTAAATCGTGCATATATTCATCAACATGAGATCGAGCCTAATTTGTTTTGATCTAACCAGTTAAGACTTTTATGTCTATAGGGGACATGCTTCGACCAATTAATGTCTATATTCTCTGATGGCCCTTTGTTTGACTCCATAGATAGAGGTTTGGACTTCGGAGTTGGTCGGGGCAGTTTGCTAGTAGAAGTTAGATGGGTTTCCTAGTTGCTGCTTGTCTGTATTCATCAATATGGTGGAAAAATTGGAAAAGAAAAGGCAATGAAGAGGTGGGACAAAGAAAAATTCAGAAAAAAGGTTGAAAACAAAGAGAAATGAGCATATTCGGAGTACTAAATCTAGAGTAGGACAGAAGAGAGGGCCCTTATGTGTAGGGGCTCAAATTTCAAGATCCTATGTATTTTTTGGTTGAAAGTTGACAGTAAGGAAGAACTTTGTAAAACATTAATATAAGAATGTGGCACTACTCCATAGAGAAGATAGGATTAAGCCCTCACAACTAGAATATGCAAATACAAAAAATACAAATCAAATTTCCTTCCATCTTAAAATATATTTCTGAACACAAGCATTTCCCATAATCTAGGAACCTGGTGGCATGCTGTTAAATATTGAGGTAATGGCATAGTTTAGAAATCTGTTTGCTTGCTGTTACTTATAGTGAATAAAAATCTGATGATGCTTTAAACATGATTAAAGTAGTGCCCCGTTTTAGCTTACCACGCACCATATTAACTCACTGTAGTTGTGTGTTTGAGTAATCATTAGTCTCTCTAAGGGCTTGTTCGGTTCAAGGATGGAATTGGAATGGATAATGGAATGGGAATGAATTGGAATGGTAATTGGAATGGCCCACTCTCCCAAGACGTTTGGTTTATTTGTGGATTGGGAATTGGAATGAGTTATTCACATTTTATTGTTTGGTTCGTATAAACTAAAAAAATTATAGGATACTATAATACTAATTTTACTCTCAAATATAAATTTATATTATTTAAAATTTATGAAAAATATAATACTATTCTTTAATAAGTTTTCCAAAAAAAATATCAAATTTATTTTTAAAAACTTTTATTGATGTGGGTTATGGATAGGGTTTTGAGAGATGATAGTTTTTTTTTTTTTTTTGATGAGAAAGGGGTGTAGAGAAAGAGGGTGAGATAGTCACATGGGCTTCAAGAACTTAGTGGGCTTCCGAAATGAAATCTCAATCCGGGCTAGAAGACCAGAATCAAGTTGAAGGCTAATGGGTCATTCCCATTCCAGTCCGGAATAGGAATCCCAAACCGATTCATGCGAACCAAACAAAATTAACCGGATTTGATCAAACCGATTCACATTCCATATCCAAAATGGATGAACCAAACAAGCCCTTATTGTAAGTGGTATAAGTGGTTTCCATCAGACGGAATCGGAGTGAATCAGGTCTTGAACTACGTTCCTTTGACCATGACTTCAACCACCACATACACAGTACAGAATTCTACGTCGCGGGTCTGCGTGTTAATAGCCATGCACAGTATCTTGATTTTTCATAAGAGTTTCTATAGATAGCCTATATCACATAGCCGCAACCACATACGGATACTCTTATATAGGTGGTTTCCTCCAGAGATGTGTGTAGAGTCATATCTCGCGAAAATTATCGCCTTGGATCCCATTAAGAGTTTTTAGCTCAACCTAATCCACTACACAGAGCACTACTCACCATAGGGATGGAATTGGAGCTAAAGCTCCACTATGAAGGCCAACCTGACAGCTTATTTTTACCACATTGAATCCTCTTCAAAGGATCTCCTATCACAAAGGTTGGGTTCCCACTGCAGGAAGGCCCATTATGGGCAAAGCCCCGTTCCCCTTGATGATATTAGGAGCTTAGTCCTGTTCAAACCTTTCATCAAGTAATCTACAAGATTCTGATCAAATCTGACAAAACTCAAATAAATAATATCATACAAAGTTAACCATCTAATAAATTTCTATTTCAATATAATATATATGTTAACCTTAAAATTCACCAATGTTTATTTCCAAACTGAACGTTAGGATAAACAAAATGAGATTACAAAAGCAATCATAATACCAAAATGTGTGAAACTGATAAAAGAGTAACCCCCCACAAGTTCTGAGATATATCAAAACTTAAAATCATGAGGTTAATCATATCTAATGGGGTTTGGTTTAACGGCAAATAGATGGCCCAAACAATTTTAAAAAAATTTAACTTTTTTTTAAGATAATTTCGAATAAATAACATATGCAATCAAATAATATTTATGCCGCAAGCAGATTTAAAAAAAATGCTGAAATAAGAGGAAAAGTGGAATTTAGATAGTGTCGCAGGTTAGGTGATTTTCTTTAAAGATGCCAGCCTAGCAACTGTGGCTTCAAATCCCCTTTGGAACAAAATATTTTGCCTCTGTTTTTCTTTTCTTTTTTTGAAAAATCAGGAAGCAGTATATATAAGCTAAAAAAAAATCCGTACACTCAAAAAGATTTTCCTGTTGCAAAATTCCTTCTTTTCTTTTTTTTTTCCCCGAAAAACAATATATCTATATCTCTAAGATTAAGTTTTAATATATCTTTAAAATTAAGTTTTAATAAATTCGAATAGCCAAAAAGGAAAATACCGTAGCAATCATCTTTTTAAGAACTGTATTTGCTGTAGCCTTTTTTTACCCAAAAATTTTTTACTGTAGCAAAAACAGTAAAACCCTTTTTTATAGTCCATAAGGTATTAAAACAATGCTACAGTATTTTTTTATTTTTTCAAACAAATTTAAAATACCCCAAAACAAATAAGAGAATATAATAATTGATAAATAAACTATATGCGATTAGCCAGTAAATTATATGCAATTTTGAATTTGAAAATACTAATCCCAATTTATTTAAATTTAAATGACAAACATATAATCAAATTGTCAAACAAAAATAATACGCAATATCTTTTTATTTTAAGCGAAATAATAATATAATTAATTAAATCACATACAGGAGTGCGCTAGACTCGAGAAGTAGTGCAGTGCAAGGGCGACATGACAGAACCCCAGCAGCAAGCTACCGTGGGTGGACACTCCCCCACAAAAAATTAATTTAATATCGAGTTGGCACATGGTTAAAAATTATTGATTTTGAATCCTTTCGACTGCTAGGTAAATGATATCGAAAAATCGCAAAAATTATTTTCTAGCAACTTTAAATACGCTAGATCAAGTCTAGCGGAGCTGATCGTCGATTCGGAAGTCCCATAATCGAAAACGGCTCAGGAGCACGAAGGGTTCCGTGCTCCCGAGAGCACACAAGACCTACTATAAATATATATAGAAAGAGAGAGAGAGAGAGTTGGACTGGGCTACTATTAGTAGCAAAATTCTATTGTTGCTATCAGTTTTTTAGACTTTAGATCAACTCTTTTTATTATTTCTAACCATTGGATTAAATACTATAACCTAGTGGGCACCACTCAACCCTAGGAGGACCACTCAACTCTAACCGACTAATATCATTCTGACCCTATAATTTTTCATCCAATGGTTAAAAACTTGATAGCAAAAAGAGCGTTTTACTATTAATAGTATTCCAACCTAATTCTATATATATATATATATGCTACTATACTATCAATAGTACCAAGCCCTTGGTACTATTGAGTTTTTGTCCGTTGGATGAAAGGATGTGCGGTTAGGATGATAGTGGTCCCCGGTTAAATTGATAGTGGTCCCCTAGGGTTGAGTGGGTGGTTGGTTTAATAGTATAATTTAACGGTGAAAATGATCAAAGGGTTGATCTAACGGTAGAAAATTTAATAGTACCAAGAACTTGATACTATCAATAGTATAGTAGCCGAACTATATATATATATATATATATATATATATATATATATACACACTACCAGTTTATCTGCTAAATTCAAGAAAAGATAAAAGGAGTAAGCAATTTCGGGAGTATGTTAGACGCTAAAGCATTATATGGTCTAATATAAATCAAGTGCTTGACGCTAATAAGCACAGATTGCACCAAGTCCAAATTTGACTTACAGTGTTTGAACCAACAAATGATATAGCCTTAATGTCATCATCATCGCAAATATTATTGACAGTGTCCTGCAAAAGTGAGAGACAAGCAATTAACTCCACAATGGAATTAGATGCTACAGAAACTACAGATTGATGTTAAGAAGTAAGAAGCACACAATGGTTCTGAATCAAAGGTCAATGCAATTCAAATAAATTTTCTTGGCACAATATCAAATAAACACAGAATCATCCAGAAAACAAGGATAACATCTTCTAAGGATCAGCCTATTTGATGACCATCATGTTTTGTTCCTTCAGTACTTTCCAGAATTAGCAGTGCCCATAATGTGCCGCGATGCCAACAACATTGCCAGTTGGGAGTAAAATATTTTGGAGTCCAACAGAAACTGTGAAGCAAGACAAGAATGTTAAGAGCAGATCTTACATTGGTGCCATGAACAATATTCAAGACTCCATTTGGTAAGCCAGCCTCCAGTGCTAGCTCAGCAAGCATCATTGAAGCACCTAAAAAAAAAAAAAAAAAATCATTCATGATTAGCCTTGCAAAAGAATCTCTCTGAGTGATTCTATTCCATTCCAATTTCCAAGTGCTGACAGAAATTCACTTTGAGAGCCGTGGTGCTAGCTTTCACGTGACTACAAGTCTCTACTTTTATTTGTATTACAAATTTAATACCCGTGCGATGCACACTCGAGAATTCATAATGAAAGGGACTGCTAAAATATATTAAAAATAGCAATAACGATGAACTCAAGTACCGATTTAAAATATTTCAAATAATTTTTTTCTCAAGTAATTTAGGATATGTTTTAAATATTCTAGATCTAAAATAAAATATATAAAATTAGGAAAATTCAAGAGAAAAAAAAATAAGAAAAAGATTGAAAATAAAATAATGTTCAGTTTACGTACTCTAACCTTGAGGTCGAGAAGAGAAAATCTTTTCTTAAGTGATGAAGATGCACAGGATATTATTTAAATCGGTGAACTCAAAACATTCGCTAGGGGATGCTTATTAGAAAACTCGTCCTATCGTTAAGGTTTGCTAAACGAAAAGGTGAAAAACTATGCTAATCAGTAAATACGTCCTTTTGCTAAGGGATGCTTATCCTTTCGCTAGGGTGTGTTTGGTTCTACGTAAAACTGTGAAAAAAATTTCCAGTGGAAAAAAACTTTTCGGAGGAAAACAAAATTTACGCTCTTTAGGGCATGTTTGTTTCAACGTAAGTAGACTTGGGGTGGAAGTGGACTTTGGGTTGAAGTGGAGTTGGGGTGAAAATTAGTTCACTTCTGCTGTTTGTTTTTAACTGTGGAAGTGCAGTTCTGCGAGTTCTGTTGTTTGTTTGGTAGAAAGTAAATGACGTAAAAAGTGTAGCTCTCCACCCCCGGTATACTTACCTCCAAAGTGATATTATTGTCTATTTTATAACTTATAGTGAATAATAAATTATAATAAATAAAAATTAATATAATTATATATGTATATAATTATATATATGTATAATTATNAGATAAAAAATTAAATAATTTTTTAATTAAAATATAGATTCACAGTAGATATCTTTCGGTTGGCAAAAATTTGGATAAATATATATTTTTTTATTTTAGAGATTAACAGAAATAAAAAGTTTGTTTCATTACGTTATTTATTTTATGTATGAAAAGAGGAACCAATATTTTTCCCGCTAAAAAATGAGTCTGTCGATAGACCCAAATTTGAAATACGTGCTTATATATATATATAGAATTAGGCTACTTTACTATCTATAGTACGGAAGCTCCCGTACTATAGTGTTGTTTTCGATCTTAGGGCGTTCAAATCAATGATCCACACCGTTAAATATGATCTAGGGTATATGAAGTTCTTAAGAATAAAATTTTAGTT
>NW_017891458.1:0-17759 GCF_001540865.1 Ananas comosus | reverse complement strand
ATCGGAGTGAAAACCCACCGGACCGATCACGCAAAGAAATCCACTAAGAAAACTTGAGATTACAAGTGATTTCGATGAAAATACACGACTCAATTTACCGATTTCTTTGTTGACGGTGATCTTTGCCAGTCCTCGATCGATAGAGAATCCACCAATCGACTTGCTGCATCCACGCAGCGTCAACGCCTCAACTCCTCGAAGCGTCCACCGAATCCTCGGCTTCACGCGAGATCCACGCGCCGAACCTCTTCGGAGCTTGTAGAATCGAAGATTTGTGGTTGATTTAACTTTTGAAAACCATAAGCTATGGGAGTTCACCTTTTATCAAACATCTACTTGATTCTCGTAAGAATTATTGAGTAACAACGAAGAATCAAGCCGATGTTGATTGCTAGAAACTCGTTATGTAAATCTAAGCATTGAAACGGAGAGAATAAGTTTCTAGGGTTTAGAATTGGTAAATATTCAAATCCTTAACTTTTAGAATGACCCACATAGTCTTATTTATATGTTTAGAAGACTTAGAAGTAGACTAGGATTGCAAAAGTTGTTTTTTAAAAACCTGTGTCGTCTCAGAGGACCGTCTTCTCGAGGAGGAACCGGTCTGTGAGAGACGCGTCTCTCAAGTGAGAAACGGTCCTCACTGCGTGATCAAAAACCCAAGTTCGGGAACGGTCTCTCAAACTTGAGACCGGTCCCTCGCTGCGCGACAGAAACATCATAGTTCGGGAACCGGTCTCTATCACAGGGGACCGGTTGCATCAAGGTTCACGCAGTGGGACCTTAGGGGAACCGGTCTCTCCATTTCAGGGACCGGTCCAGAACAATGAAAGTTCAGAAAAAAATTTTTAAAGTAATCTAAGCCTTCTGAACTTATTCTAATTAGGTATCTTCACCACAAATGATCTTTCTTCTACCTTAGGTGTCGAGCTTCCGAATGAGTCTTCGTTTTCCAATTTGATAACTTCTGCGATCAACTCTTCAAGACTCCAAACAACTTTACGAAATTCGCCAACCTATAAATCCTTAACAACTCCCCTTTGGCGATTTCGTGACAAAATATACTACAAGTTCTACACAACGCAGAAACAATAAAAAGAAGATCATCGCATCACCAAACGATAATCTCCGGATGATCGATCAAACAAACAAAAATTTACAATTTTCATAATCTTAATACAAACTCTATGACTTAGACATGGAGTCTTGAAGTCTTGAATTATTCCTGCAAAACATTCTCAAAACATAATCAAGATTCAAGTATCAAGATCAAACAACAGTTATCAAGTCATTAGTTCATAATCAACACCCTAAAGCACTAACTAAACAAAGTCATCTAAAGTCCATCTAAACAAAATGCAGCCTCAAGCTAAATACTCTATCAGCAATGAACTAAATAAACTAAGCAAGCGCAAAGCTAGCTAAATGCATCATCATCATCAAGAACCACTCCCCCTTTTTGTCAGAAAGCGCCAAAACGACAAAAGGAGAAGTCGGTAACTCTAGTCAGAATCTCATCCTGGAGGTAAATCTGCCCACAACTCTATTTGTCAAAAATCATATTCAACAAGGTTCATCTTGCTTCACATCCTTACGAATCGCAGCTTGTTCCGCAGAACACTTCTGAAGCTCCTCAGATAGACGTTGCTGCTCGCGATATACACGATGAAACAGAATATCTTCCTCGAAATATCCATAGTAAGGACGGGAAGAAGTAGCAGTAGCAGGAGGTTGGAGCTGCAGGAGGGGAAGAAGCACGCTGAGACGGTGTAACAAGCTGCACGAGGACTTCACAGAAATGTCCGTTCATTTATCGACCCAAACTGTGCTGGTATGTGTACAACGAACATCACTTCACGAAGTCGCAGAATCCTGATGATTATCAAAGAAATGGTAACCTCTATTTTGCCCGGAAGTCTTGATATCTTTTGTCATTCTCGCGCAGTATCGAACGGAATATTCATGTTAATATTTTTGGACTTACAATATCCGGCCTACCAGAGATACATGTACAAAATGCGATCCCATCTCAAATTTTCGGTTCGCGAGAGGCATGATGTTGTAGCAAACACGAAGTTCAGAAACCTGTACTCCATTTTGAAATCTTTGGAACATACCATAATGCCGTTTGATTCAGTACCCGCGATGCAAATATGTTCACGACACGGTTCCAATCGGCGAAGTGAGTCGAACCGGCTTGCAGACTACTCCGACTCCGTCAGTCTTTGCTTCATCTCTAGCACGAAGCTATTGTCTCAGGAGTGATGTGATAATCTCACACACGTACGGAAGTCTTAAATACGTACGGACCGCGTCGGAGTCACTGAGGTGACCTGCTCTCATGTAAATTCTCTGATCAACTCCAAGCACAATACCGGTTTGCTCGGGAAATCACAATCTGATGAAGATTTTCCTGTTCAAATAAATCCTGAAAACCGGCCACAACTAATGATACTGGCTACCCCAACATCTCGCTCACCAATGCAGTGTTTTCGACGATACAATTGACCGTCGATTAGATGGAACTCCTGTAGACTGTACGTGGTGGAAGAGCCGGTTCTCGAATTTCAACACCCCCGGACTTACGACGGAACCGGGACGCTCAGTCGCCTTTCCTTTGCCTTTTATCCACGGCTTTTCCTTTTCCTTGCCTTTCGCAGTATCTTATCCTTTAGCTATTACCTCAGGAACAAAAGTCTCCCAATCCGGCTCGTCCTCCTCAGAATCGTCGCCAGGAGCATATTCGCTCTCTTCATCCTCGGTTGATACTCAATCGGCCTTTTAGCTTTTGAGCGCTGTCGCTTACTTCACCGACCCCGCGCAGCCATAGAACCACAAGAACAAAGTAGCACCGAGTAATTTTGAAGAAACCCTGTCAAACACATATGATTTTATACATAGTAACATAAGAACAATCGATTTGTGATTCCAAAAACTTTAGCAAATTGATATTAATATGCTAGATAATCCTAGGGCACATAACCAGAAATCGATGCGACAATCAAGCATCAAAAATCAATAAAATCACATTTTTCGAAAAATTGGAAAAATTAGGTTTTGATGAAGAAAACATCAAAAATAACCAAACAATTGTATCAAGTATGGAATAATGCATGAAAATGTTGACTAACATGTCTAGAGGTAAGATCAGGGCAAAAAATGAAGAGATTTAACAACATAATGAGATCAAATCTCCCAAAAAATGAAAATAAGCATAAATTCGGATTATAATAACGAACAACGAAACAAAACTGAGAATCATACCAAAATCAAGTGGTAAATTGATGAAGAATGGAAGCAAAGCACCTAGGGATATTAGAAGTCTTGGAGAGAAGTTTGAACGAAATTGGTAAAGTAAAAGAAACAGACCGCAAAACCTTATATCGGTTCGGGCGGAGGGACCGGTCTCTCCAAGTTCTGGGACGGTCCAGAGCCAAAACCTTAAAATCTAATTTTCTGTTCCAGAATTTTCAGAAATTTTATATAATATCCCCAACATATCGAACATCAAAATACACAATATCATCCCAAAGACTTCAATAAAATTTCATAATAATTTTGAAAAAACAATCTCAAGATATTCATTTGGCAAAATTTGTTGATTCGAAATCAAATAAAATTTGGATAAGTATCAAATAAAAATTCCACATCATGCAAGATTTAGAGATAAATGTATCATTTATCATCATATTTTGTTAAGAAATTGAATAAATAAATCTCATAATATGAAATTAAAAGAATATCTCAACTTGAGTTATGACATAATTCGAGATAAGAGTGGCTCTTTGAGTCATCTTTTAACAAACACCTTATATCGCCTAGGGAGATGTATTAAACATAGTATTTAGAATTTTACCATTCCACAACATTTCATATTGATTATTTCTTTATTGTTTAGCTCAGAGATATATTGATCATCATGTGGTAGCTGCCACACTGACCGACGCCGGGGTAGGTAGCTCTTTCCTCCATGTGGTGGTAGTTTCACACTCCGCGGGGATGTAACTCTTTCCACATCTTGAATTTCATAAATTTTCATAGCTAAATTGGGCAAGACTCCCCCTAAATTAGGTGCAACCCTCAAGTCAAAAATATTATCGCAATTTTCAAAAATAGAGAAAGATTTATTCATCTCAAAACTATAATCAAACAACAATTGCATATTAAAGTTCGAGCATGAGTGCTGAATTTGATTCAATATGTTAAATAGAATTTCAATGATTTGATCGTTCAAAAATATGCCAATAAAGAATAACTCTGACAGTGAATTAATCAAAATTAATATGAAATACTTAAATTCACAGCATCAACTCATCTCCCAAAACAGCAACATCATGCCAAGAAAATCAATAACCCTCAAACACACGAAAAATCATGCAAGAAAGAAACAAATATGCACATGCACATGGTCTGTGGCTCAATAGAATATATCTAGATTGAAGGATTCATACAATTGCTTTCTTTAAATGAGCAGAAAACGCTTTTGATCCAGGTTTGGTTAGAATATCGGCAAGTTGATTTTCAGTTGAAATGTATTCAAGTTGTAAAGTTTGAATTCTACCAGTTCTCTTAAAAATGATATCTTAGTTCAATATGTTTTTGTTCGGAATGTAAACAGGGTTTTTAGAATATTATTGCACTCGCTGTGTCACACAGAATAGTCAGAGTGGTAGAAGGAATCCGATAGTCGCTCAGTAAGCTTTTATCCAAATTAATTGAGTAGAGACTTCACCGCAATGTATTCAGCTTCTGCAGTGGAAAGAGCAATACATTTTGTTCTTACTGCTGCAAGCAACCAAACAATGTCCAATGTAAAAACAAGTCACTAGTACTTTTTCGATCATCTGCGGACCCTGCCCAGTCAGCATCGAGTAGCCGATTAGGTCAAGAGGATGGATGTTCCATGGATAACAGAGGGCCATACTCGGTTGTTCCTTTAACATACGAATGATTCTTTTCACTACTTTCAGATGTACTTCCTTAGGGTTAGCCTGATAACGAGCACAAATTCCAACACTAAAGCGAATATCTGGTTACTGCAGTCAAGTACAATAAGCTACCAATCAATTCTGTATTGTTTCTCATCCACACTTGACTTCTGAATTCAATCCAGTCCTTTGTTGCTTGTACCATTGGAGTGTCAAAATCCTTTGATTTTCTTAATCCAAATTTCTTAACTAGTTCTTCGCATACTTTGTCTGTGACAAATGATTCCATCTTTTGATTGTTTGACTTGAAGCCGAGGAAATAATTAAGCTCCCATATTGACATCTCAAACTCAGTGGTCATTACTTTGCAAATCAGCGGCATCCTTATCTTTAGTAGCCCCAAAAACTATGTCATCCACATATATTTGTGCTACAATGAAATTATCCTTCAGGTGTTTCACAAAAGAGTTCTATTGCTCCCGTCGGTTATAGCCCTTTTCCAAAAGATATTTTTGTCAAGCGTTCGTACCATGCTCGCGGAGCTTGTTTTAGTCCATAAAGTGCCTTTTTCAGTCGAAAACTGTGATTTGGAAATTTTGAGTCTATAAAACTTTCGGTTATTCAACATAAACTTCCTCTTTTAAAAATCATTTAAAAACGCACTTCTGACATCATTTGAAGAGCGTGATTTTAAATGGCAAGCAATCGCGAAACAAGATACGAATAGATTCAGACGGCAACCGGAGCAAGGTTTCTTCAAAGTCTATCCTCAATTTGAGAGTACCCCTGAGCCACAAGTCTAGCTTTGTTACGACAATAGTACATCTTCATTTTTCTTATTTTTAAAGATTCATTTGGTACCATTATGTGTTGTGCTCAGGACGAGTGGCACCAATTCCATACATCATTCGCGAACAAATTCACCAAGTTCTTTTGCATGCATTTATCCAATATTCATCAACAAGAGCTTCGTTTGACATTCTTTGGCTCGATCAAAGAAACATAACATGCAAATTCACATTGTAACTGACTTCTTGTTCGGCACACCAAATTAGGATCCCCAATCACATTGTGACAAAGGATGATCTTTGACTTCGTCCAGGGGGTAGTCTCTGTACTCGAGATTTCAGCCGTGATGTTTTGTGGCTAGATGGATCATTTGATGCAATATTTCAGAAGATGCAAATGAATTATCAGTGTAGAGATAATCATCATTCACAGGCATTACAAACGAAGATCATTATCATCGTCATTCATCAGAGAGTTAGAAGACCATTATCAAAGAATTACAGAAGAAGTTTCATCTACTTGTTATATTGATAGACTCGTATCACCGTCTTAGATCGTAAATTGTACGCACGATAGCACGACTTGTATAGAATAACCAAGAAATATGCCTTCGTCACTGCGCGAGAGTCAATATTTTCAGATTTTCACGATCACGAAGGATAAAACATTTACTCCCGAAGAACCGAAAGTATTTAATGTTAGGTTTTCTACCAAGCAAAGTTCATAAGGCGTATTCAAAGTGGCCGGACGTACATAATCGATTGATAACATAGACAGTGATGTTAACTGCTTCGCGCCCAAAATGTAAAGCAATTTTCTTACTATGAAGCATAACACGAGCCTTCCTGTACAACCCGATTCTTACGTTCAACCACTCGTTTTTGTTGAGTGTATAGGGGCGAGAAATTCATGTTTATATACCATTTGAAACACAGAAATCAACAAATTTAGAATTTATGAACTCTCCCCCTTGATCGCTTCGAATGCGATACAATTTTATCATTTCGTTCAGTCATAGACGAAGACAGATTTCAGAAAAGAATTAAAGTATCAGCTTTTTCGGCGTAGAAGGCACTCATACAAAGCGAGTAAAATCATCAACATAAGCAAGATATAACGTTTTCCACCAACTTTGAATCCTAGATGGTCCATACAAGTCCATGTGCAGTAACTCTAAAAGGCCTTAGTTGTCCTAAGTGATCAAGTTCTATGTGTGGATCTAGTTTGTTTCCCAATTGGCACCCCACACCGTGTTCTCCTTAAAATCAATCTTAGGTACCTCTAATTTACCTCCTTCTTGGTTATCTTTGACAGCCTCCTTAAGTTTATGTGACCTAGTCGTTCATGCCATAAAGTTTCAGTTTCTAATGAAGCTAGGTCTACAATGTTATAGTGGCGAACTAGGAACTACATAACAATTATTCTGAGATCTAATGCCTTTAAAACAGATTATCATCACGAATCACTGGCTTCTTTATCAGAAAATTCCAGAATACCCATCAATCACACAGTTGGCTTATGCTTACGAGATTAGATTTGAGCCCCTCAACATTAAAACATTCGTTCAACGTAGGGCATCTGAGAGTAGTCACTGTTCCTTTTTCAAAATTTTTGGACGAGACCGTCCCCAAAAACAACAAGTCCTCCGGAGATTTTGGTCAAAGAAGTAAAACTAATTTTTTATCTCGCGTCATATGGGGACAACATATCCAGATACCATGATGAGTTATCGTAAGCATGAAGCGAAGTGTGAAATAACTTAGGCTGGGAAGGAGTTCACCTTTGCGCACCAAACCTTAGCGTTTTGGGCTGTGTCAGTTCGCTTGGCTTTTGTTGATCGTGGCTTTGTCGCGATTTGAATTGACTTCCTTCTCATATCCTCCTTCTTTGGTTTCCACGCTTGTTTTGCCTTTGGCTTCGGAGTATTGGTGTCCAGTGTTGTCTTTCTTATGTTCTTCACAGTTGACTTCGTTGTCGTTTTAGGGATCACTCTTCAAGGGCTGCTATTGAGCTCTTTCCCTTTTGGTAGCAGAATTTCTTTATGTGTCCTAAAACACATATGACATGCTTTGTTAGTCAAATTGTATTTTAGCAGAGACAAACTTACCATAAGTTTATAGTACAGCAGTTGACGAGTTTCCATCATCTCTTCTTCGTAACGATCAATATATTTCGTTATAACCAAAGTCCAAAGTTATTTGTTTGACCAATTCAAGCATCTTGTCTAGTTTGCCTCGAGGCAGAATGATAAATTGGTTCAAATCCGACTTCAGTTGAATGATCGTCTTGGTTGAATTCCATATTTGCTTCTCTAGCTTGCAGTTTTGCTTGGTAAGAAAATTGATGTCTCACTTGAGTCTCCTTTCTTTTTAACAGTAACGACACTTCTCAAGCAAAGAGTTGTAAGCCTGATCAACCATCTCTTCTTGCTCTAGATCCTTTGTTAAATGAGACCAATTTTGAATTTTCTTGTTCCACTATTCTTTGCTTAGGGTGGATCGATTCATGGGAACTAACAATGGTAATATTAGGCTTGATTTGGGTTTTTTGCCTATGGATTTTTCAGGGAACAAATTGACCCGTAGAAACCTAATTGGAGTGTCCTAAGCGGCTGGGGAACTTCTTTAACATTATGAAAATGTTAGAACAATAGTTCATGTACAAAAGGCCTAATATGGCACCGTTTTTGATTATAGGGCGCAGAAGCGCTTTCGTAAAATCCAGGGAGACGTCTATACTACACCACACGATTACTAGAGGTGGGGTGCACGCCGGAATCGTTGGATTCCCTTCTATGTATGTTTTCTCTATTCTTGAACATATATGTTTTATATATACCATTCATGCATAGTAGGTGATTACATTGGAACTTGGTTTGATTATATTTTTATGCTTCTAACGTAACTGAACATAGAGGATGATAGAACCAAACATGGACATGTGTGATTGGACCCTCAAGTTGTGTGAATGTGAGAATGGACTTGGAAATAGAAAACAAGGTGACATTGACATAGAAACGAGATTTGCTTTGAGAGATGAATGTTAAATAAGCTTAACCAATTATGACATCGTCAAAGCGTAAGCCTATGAGAGTGATAAGAATGCATAGGTAGAGACCTATCGTGACTTGGATTGTGACTAGTGGCTATGAGTCCTCAAATGAGGATTAGATCGCATGCTCACATTTCGTCTTGGCTTGAGGGAGGTCGCTCCCCTCGAGCAGTTGCGCTCCGGAGTTGGTCACCATTGGGCGTGATAAAAGTCCCACCAGTTGACGGTCCCTAGGGAGGTTCGTAGCTCCCCTTATTAAGGATTTGGTGTTGTGAGTTATTGCGGGTTACAGAGAGTTAAAGATTTGGTAAAAGCCAAAATTGATTATGATTGGAGCATGCATGCATTTGTATATCGCATTGAAACTATATATCCACTGACTTCTTTCTTGCAGGCATAGTATTAGTTGCCATTAGTAGTGGTTTACTTTTCTTCCTTTGAAATACTTATGCCTGGATGACCTAGTGGGTAAGTCGGCGAGGTCGGATTGCCGAGCCCACTGGGAACTTCGTTGTAGTTTCTCACACCATACCTATCAGGTCTAGGCACCGGGGGGCGGCGGAGGCCGAGGCAAAGGGTTTGGCGCCAATAGGTAGCGGCCACCGGGACTTACATTTGTAGTCATTCCTTTTTGTTACTAATGTATCAACTTTCTTTTTGTTGATTTAGAGATGTAAAGTTATACATCATGTATTTGTGTGGGATGACTAATGTAAAGGATATGATGGTGAATGGAATTTAATAGCTTTGTTTACTTGAATTTGGTTTAATGAAATTGAATATCATGAGTATGGTGAATTTAGCTTAGAGCTTTCGCTTCCGTTGCTGCTTGCCCTCGTGCAAGCCTTGTATTGTATATGCAAATCTCTTGTTGATTGCTATTTATACATGTTGTTAGAGCCTGGCGGACAGGGGCTCTGTCCGTCGGGTCTGTGTTGACGTGACCCGAACCCGACCAAATTGGGCGGGGATTGGGCGGTGACAGCATAAAATGGTATCAGAGCGGAGTTGAAAGCAAAGTTTAGGAGATGACCTAGCAACATAGGTTTGGACCCTAAGGACTTAGGAAAACGCTTGACGTGGACTTGGTTTATGCGAAAGCGAGTGATTGAGGGTTGATGGTAAGCTTCTCATAGAAGGAAGTAGAGATGGACTAGGAGGCTAATTATTGTCTACTGAGAGACCTTGTGGGCGGCCGACCACATAACACGAAAGTGGAATAATTAGGCTTGTGCTTTCGCTTATTGGGTAGCAATTGTGGAACGTGTAGGAGTCACGTGTGGCGAGTGCTAATTGTGTCGTGCGTTGCGCTGAGACGCGTGGCACACCAAGAAGTTACGATGGTCCACACCGGCGGAGTCTCGGGAGGAGCCCGGGCAGTCGGGTCGGATGAAGTACGCGAGTTGCGAGGCCCAGGTAGCGGCTTTGGCCGGGCATTGCGACAACAAGGGGACAGAGTGTCGCACGCTCCACGAGATGACTGGCGCAACAGGGGCGGGGCACTGCCGGAGGTTGGTGTCCTGAGGTTGATCACCCCCACGGTTGCCCTGCTGCACCACTCCGGCTCTTGATGGCAGGCGGCAGTGAACAGGCTGTTCATCGGCGGCATCGGGCTTCATCGGTCTCACTATTCCGATGTGCTTGAGGTTGGAGTTTTCCCACGTTAAATTCTCGGTGTGCTATTTTAATTTTCGCTACTTTGTTTTGTTTGCATCGAGTTTTTCAAGTTTGTCGGATTTACACCTATTCACCCCCCTCTAGGTGTTACTTACCTTTTAGATCCTTGGAATCCATATCTCACAATTTGGATGCCCTAGAATGCCATCACTAGCAAATCCACCAAATCGGTCTATGATTTGGGTATAATCCATCAAAATAGCATGCTAGGGTACCAAAAATACCATTTCTAGGGTTTAAAAATCTATCACAAGAGATCTACCATGAGAGGCTTGGAAGCTTACCTCTCCAAGAGCTCCAAGAAGAAGAAGAAGATGAAGACGAAGATGAGGAAGAGGATCTCCTCCTTGGTCCCCTTCTTCTTTTCCTTTCCTTTCTCTTTTTCTTCTTCTCTTCTCTTCTCTCTTTTCTTTCCTATCTTCTTTTCCCCCGTCGCACGATCAGAGGGAGAGGGAGAGGCTGAGGGAGTGAGAGAGAGGAAAAGGGTCTCTCTAATACCCTCTCTTATTTTGTAACAATATCCCCAATGGCCCCTCCACTTTTCATCTCTTACACAGCCCTCACTGGGCGTTCTGCGCCCGGAGGGACCGGTCTCCCCGACCAGGGACCGGTCCCTGGGGCCTCCCCCCGCGGGCACGCGTTCGGGAACCGGTACCTCCCTGAGAGACCGGTCCTCGGGAGATCGGTTCCTCTCGGAGAGACCAGTTCCCGAGAGCTAAACTTTAAGGACTTAGCCAATTTTCGGCCATTCTCGCGGGTGTCGCAGGCTGGGACCGATCCCTCCTCTGCCAGGGACCGGTGCATCAGCAACCCCGCAGCCTTTTGCTGATGGGACCGGTCTCTCACCTTCAGAGACCGGTCCCTGAGAGCAATCTCAACCCAAAAATTCAGATTGCATTATTTGCTCTCGCGGACTCCATTCTAATGCACTTCTCGGTTTTCGTGCATTCTTAGCTTTTTCAAAGCTTATCCATTCGACCCTTAGTCGATTCTAGACGAGGTGCAACCCTCGGATTTCGAGAGTTCACATTGTTACAGTGAAAACCTTGAAAAATTTGACTCTCGAAGTGACGAAGGGATCTTTCTTGGTTATTCTACTACAAGTCGTGCTTATCGTGCGTACAATTTAAGATCTAAGACGGTGATAGAATCTATCAATATAAAAGTAGATGAAGCTTCTTCAGTAAGTTCTTCCGTGAATGGTTCTTCTAACACTTTGATGAATGATGATGATAATGATTCTCCGTTTGTATTGCCTGTGAATGATGATATTTCTGCACTTGATAATTCCATTGCATCTTCTGAAAATGTTGCATCAAATGATTCATCTGAGCCTCAAAGAACTTCATCTGAAATCCCTAGCGTAACTCCCGAGACTACATCCCTAACAGAAACAAGAGATCATCCTTTATCGAACGTAATTGGGGATCCTAATGTTGGTGTGCGAACAAGAAGTCAGCTACAATGTGAATTTGCATGTTATGTATCATTGATTGAGCCAAAGAATATTGACGAAGCTCTACGTGATGAATATTGGATAAATGCCATGCAAGAAGAACTTGGTCAATTCGTTCGCAATGATGTATGGGAATTAGTGCCTCGTCTTGAGCAACAACACATAATAGGTACCAAATGGATCTTTAAGAATAAGAAAAATGAGGATGGTATCATTGTTTGAAACAAAGCGAGACTTGTTGCTCAGGGGTACTCACAAATTGAGGGAATAGACTTTGATGAAACCTTCGCCCCGGTTGCCCGTCTTGAATCAATTCGTATTTTGTTCGCGATTGCTTGCCATTTTAAAATCACTCTTTTTCAAATGGATGTTAAAAGTGCATTTCTAAACGGATTTTTAAAAGAGGAAGTTTATGTTGAACAACCGAAAGGTTTTATAGACTCAAAATTTTCAAATCACGTTTTTCGACTGAAAAAGGCACTTTATGGACTAAAACAGGCTCTGCGAGTATGGTACGAGCGCTTGACAAAATATCTTTTGGAAAAGGGTTACAATCGAGGGGAGTGGATAGAACTCTTTTTGTAAAACACTTAAAGAATGATTTCATTGTGGCACAAATTTATGTTGATGACATAGTCTTTGGAGCAACTAAAGATAAGGATGCCAATGATTTTGCAAAATTAATGACGAGCCAGTTTGAGATGTTAATGATGGGGGAGCTTAATTATTTCCTTAGACTTCAAGTTAAATAAACTAAAGATGGAATTCACTAGTGTCAATCCAAATATGCGAAAGATTTGGTTAAGAAATTTGGATTGGACAGTGCAAAGGATTTTGACACTCCAATGGGTACAAGTAACAAAGGACTTGGAGTGAATTCGGAAGGACAGAGCGTGGATGAGAAACAATACAGAAGCATGATTGGGAGTCTATTGTACTTGACTGCGAGCAGGCCAGATATCGCTTTTAGTGTTGAAATTTGTGCTCGCTATCAAGCTAATCCTAAGGAAGTCCATCTGAAAGCGGTTAAAAGGATCATTCGGTACGTTAAGGGTACAATCGCGTATGGACTTTGGTATCCTATGGCAACATCTCTTGATCTAATCGGCTATTCAGATGCTGACTGGGCAGGCTCTGCAGATGATCGGAAAAGTACTAGTGGAGCGTGTTTTTACATTGGACACTGTCTGGTTGCTTGGCACAGTAAGAAACAAAACTGTATTGCACTTTCCACTTCTGAAGCTGAATACATTGCGGCCGGGAGTTGCTCTACTCAATTGATTTGGATGAAAAGCTTACTGAGCGACTATCGAATCCCTTCCACCACTCTTACTATTCTTTGTGACAACACAAGTGCCATTAATATTTCTAAAAACCCTGTTTTACATTCACGAACAAAACATATTGAACTAAGATATCACTTTTTAAGAGAATTGGTTGAATCAAACGTTCTTCAACTTGAATATATTTCGACTGAAAATCAACTCACAGATATTTTAACCAAACCTTTGGATCAAAAACGTTTTCTACATTTAAGAAAGGCTATTGGTATGATTCCTTCCATCTAGATATATTCTATAGGGCCATAGATCATGTGCATGTTGCATTTTGTTTATGTGCATAGTTTTCGGTATTTCCTGATTATGCTTGAGAGATGATAGAATTCTTTTGATTATGTTGCTGTTTTGGGGAGATGAATTGGTTTGTGTTAGCTCCATCATATGACTTTAATTGTTTTAATTGTTTCTTATTTAGGTTTTTGTTAAGTCTTGTGTGTTGGCAAGTTTCGTGAAGTGAGTCGGAGTCTTGAATAATCGGTGCGTGTCGTCGAAGATTGAAGAATTCAAGATTTCGAAGAAGTTGGAAAATAACTCACGATATGAATCACGACGTAAAGGTAAAGTTTTAATTCATGTTATGGTGATTCATACTTAATTATAGGCATTAGAATCATTTAATCAAAGTTTAGTTGATTAGAAAGTGCTTCGGAACTTTGCGGAACCCGGAATGGTGCAAAATCCGAAAAATTGCATTGTGTACCGGTACAGCAATTGCCCCGTATCGGTACAGCCATCAACTTTGGCTTCACAATTTTTGTTCCGTCATTGTATAACCGGTGACAGCATTTCGCGTACCCGTACACAGTGTAAAATCGTGAAAACTTTCTAATCCGACTCCGTTTGATTGTAAAGTCTATAAATAAACTATTGGGGTTCTCTAACAAATCAAGCATCACGAAAATACATGTTTGAGAAACCCTAGAGGCTCGGATTTCATCTAAAACCTATTTTCTACAAAAAGCCTCTTTTAGGTCAAATCGAGATTTTGGATTTTGATATCAATATGTCGATTTCATCTCCGCTTTGCTTGGAGTTCGCTTCTCTGGTTTTCATCGATACTCTAAGCGAAGGATCACCATACACATGATGTTCTTCACGATGGCGTCGTGGATTCGACATGTTTGACGGCGGTTCGTGGATTCGGATCGTGGGCTCGTGGATTCGAGTTGCGTTCGTGGATTCGGACGTGTGCGAGGCGTTCGTGGATTCGAACGTGAGGGCGTGGACAACCCGGAGGATTGCGCGAGATTCATAGGAGGTTAAGAGAGGTTGAGTCCGTGGAGTCGGTAATCACCTTGTAATCTTTTCTCTTAGTGAATTGTTTTTTCGCGTGTTGGTCCCGTGGGTTTTTCTCCAAGTTGGAGTTTTCCCACGTAAATCTCGGTGTGATTTTTATTTTTCGCATTTATTTTTATCGTAGTGAGATTTGTGGTTTTTTGGCTATTTCACCAATCACCCCCCTCTAGGTGATAGATACAATCTAGATAGATCCTTGGGCTCCTCAAAACTTTCAATTGGTATCAGAGCGGGATCTAGATAAATTGTTATCTAATGGCCAAAGGCGGAAACATTAATCGACCCCCGCTCTTCGATGGCACTAATTATGCCTATTGGAAAGTTCACATGAGAGCTTTTCTAATTGCAATCGATGAGCGGGTATGGCAATCCATAGAATTTGGATGGAAACATCCCATTGAAAAAGTCGATAATGTTGAAACGCCTAAACCATGAAACAAGTGGACCAAAGATGAAAACGAGTCATCTTCGTTTAATGGCAAGGGCATAAACGCTTTATTTAATGCATTGTCACAAATGGAGTTCACTCGACTTTCGGCGTGTGAAACCGCCAAGGAAATTTGGGACACTCTACAAATTACACATGAAGGTACTAGTTTAGTAAAAATTCAAAAACTCCAAATGTTGACTAGTCAATTTGATTCTATTCGTATGGAGGAGCATGAATCTCTCACCGATTACTATACTAGACTTCAAGATATTATAAACACATGTGCTAATTTGGGAGAGAAGATCCCGGATGCTAAAGTTGTTCGTAAAATTCTTCGAACTCTTCCGGAACGTTTTCGGGCTAAAGTAGCCGCGATCGAAACAGTCAAACATCCGAACGAGATGAAAGTCGAGGAATTAGTAGGTGCATTACAAACTTATGAGATGACTTTTCCTACTAATCAATCTTCTTCCAAGTCTTTCTCTAAAAGCACAGGGATTGCATTAAAGTCGACGAAGGAGGAAGATGAGGATTCAAATTTGGATGAAGATATTTCTCTTGCCGACTTCGAACATCAACTTGCGCTCCTCACGAAAAAGTTTTGCCGGAATTTTCCAAAGAGCAAATCGAATAAACCTTCATCGTCCAAGCAATCATCGTCTAAATCTTCATCGTCTACATCTAAAGAGANCACGAAAAAGTTTTGCCGGAATTTTCCAAAGAGCAAATCGAATAAACCTTCATCGTCCAAGCAATCATCGTCTAAATCTTCATCGTCTACATCTAAAGAGAAGAAGCGTGCAAAGGCTTCAAAAGAAAAGGATGAATTTGAAGGCGAGATCCAATGCTTCATGTGCAAAGGCTATGGCCACATCGCGACGGATCGCCCTTCAAATAAAGTTTATAAATCGAAGGCTATGCAAGCAAAGACTTGGGATGATTCTTCTAGTAAATCATCGTCAAGTGACGAAGATGTTAAGGATTTTATAGGTTGGTGAATTTCGTAATGTTGAATGGAGTCTTGAAGAGTTGATCGCGAAAGTTTTTGAAGAAAAGATTCAAATTGAAGAACGAAGATTCATTCGTAAAGTTCGGCACCTAAGGTATGAAGAAAAGATCATTTGTGGTGAAGGTACTTAATTAGAATAAGTTCAGAAGGCTTAGATTGCTTTAAAACTATTTTACTGAACTTTTCTGTGTTCTGGGACCGGTCCCTGAGTTCAAGAGACCGGTTCCCCTAAGGTCCTCACTGCGTGAGTTTTGATGCAACCGGTCACGCCCCGGGACCCAGCGGAAGCCCGCCCGGCACGTGCCCAGACCCGCCATGCGTCTAAAACGCATAAGGCGTCTAACAACAACAATAATAAAAGCAATAATAAAAGACATCTAGGAGTATCAGAGCATAAAGAATGTCTAAAAGCTACAACAAGAAATAAGGATGAAACTATAAATCCACTAAGTAAAACATAAAGTAAATACGATAGGAATCCCATAACAAGTACTAAAAGTAGATACACAGGTGGTCTCTATACATGGATACAAAATCTCTCACTCTCTCAACTACAAAAGAAAGAGTAACCACCTAGGCAAAGTACCGCTCCTTGCTAGCTAGCTAAGCGATCCCCTTGCCGCGATCCCGTGCCTCCGCCGGTGCCGAAGGCTCTGAAAAGTAAACCATAAAACAGGGGCGTGAGAACTATTAAAAATAGTTCCCAGTGGGCAATTACTGACTTCAGTGAATGCACCACAAGGCCCAAAGCTACAAAAGATGTCAGTGACTATAAAAGTAGAAAGGTAAGCAAAAATGTACTTACTACGACATGATATCTCTACTTAGCATAAATAGCATAAGTATGAAAGCGACTATGCATGAAGTAAGAGTCTCTAACGATCATGGTGTTCACAGTGTGAAATAGTAAAGTTTCGTTGTTTACTATTCTAGTCAATGTTCAAGTAGTACACTAAGTCATCATCTGTCCGTATGTCATAATGGCTACACAAAGTCAAATCTGAAGAGACCCACCCGAAGGCTGTCTACGGCCCTGAGACCCACCCGTAGGCTGTCTGGCCGATGCCGAGCCTAATGGCCCCGTGGTAGTCATCATCCCCACCCTAGGAATGAGCCTGTCCCACGGCAATCCACTTCGGCGCCCAATCCCGCACGGCGAATATGAATCGCAATGGCCATCTGTCACGCCCGGGTACCAGCGGAAGCATATCCGGTACGTGAACAGACCCGCCATACACCTGCAGTATATAAGGCGTCTACAAACAAGCAAGTCGATAGGAAGAAGCTCATAGGAAATTCCATCCTGATATCAGAGCAAAGTACAAGTCAACAATACAATCAACAATAGAGTAAAGGAGTATAGTCCAAAAATCTCAACCAAAAGATGAGTATCACCACTAAAGTGACTGTCCAAAAGTACATATACATCACGGGGTAAACAAAAGAATAGGTACAACGGTGGTCTATCTATACATAGGGACATCACCCTCGGCCGTAGCCCGAGTAGCAAGGTGATCGACTAGCACGCTCCTAGTAGTCCCTAGCTAGGCGCGACTGCCTTGCCACGATCCCTAGCCTCTCCTGTAGATGGCTCTGCAAAAACAACCACCAAAAGGGCGTGAGAACTATTAACAATAGTTCCCAGTGGGTAAGCCGCCAGCCTCGGCGAATTACACCACTAGGCTCAAGATGTACTAAAAGTAAGTAAAAGCGATAAATGCATGATATAGAAATATGCAGTGCTAACCGGTAACAGGCATGTATTCAACATGTAAACATGATC
>NW_017891457.1:0-17785 GCF_001540865.1 Ananas comosus | reverse complement strand
CTTTTGCCTAACAAGAGGACAGGAGAGGAAGTTGGATTTCGGCTCTCTCTTGTTTCTCTCTGGCAAAAAAAAAAAAAAAAAAATAAGAAAAAAGAAAGAAAAAAGAAAAATGAGTTTCTCTCAACCATCATAAAACAATAAAAGAACTATTGAATAATAAAAAACCTTGGTTTACTTATTTATTTCTTTGCAGTCACAACAAAAAAACAAAAAAAACAAGTAGAAAAAAAAATGAAATGGAATGAAAGAATCAAATAAAAAAAAAAAAAATAAAAGATAAGGAAGCACGACACAAAAAAAGAAAAAAAAAAAAAAAGAAAAAAAGTAATAGAAATGTAGACTTTCCTCTCTCTCACAGCTAAAAAAAAAAAAAAAAAAAAATAAAGAAAAAAAAAAGAAAAAGAAAAGAAGGAACGAAAAAAAAAGAAGAGAATTTAAATATGATTTTTTTTATTTCAATCCATTATTTAGGTCAACTCTATGAGCAATCCAAAAATAATACAGAGCCGATGTACAAGATTCGGATCCAAGCTGTCCAAAACATGTTGGAGCCCGAAATCCAGCCCTGTGCAGATATAATCGAATAAGAAGTCCAGCCCATATACAGTGTTCGGGCAGACAGTGTAAAGCCCGAAGCATACTTCCAACTCACATATGGATCGGAGTCAAGGCCTAAATATTGTAAAGCGCTGCAATCCTATTCAGCCCAATCCAAATTTGGATTAAAAAAACAAAAGTGATGAGAATAAAATCCTCAATCCATATGTCCCAAAATCACAAAGGTCCACAAATAAAACACCCAAAAACCAAACCCAAAAGTCCACAAACAAAACCTCAAAATCCAAAAGTCACAAAGGCCCACGATAAACATCAAAAACCGAAAGTTCACAAATAAAAATCCAAAAAATTCCAAAATCAAATCTACAAATAACCAACCAAATCGTATCAAACCTATGCTCACCCAAATACCTCAACCCAAACCAATTCTGCGGACTTTCCCAAATAGGCGGCCTTCTATGAAATATTCTATGAATTAATTTTTGGGCTGTCCAAATGGTATTCACTATCGGCGAATTAATTCTATAAATTAGTTTCATGGGTCTCTTTGTTCATAAATTAATTATTGATGAACCAATGGAGCTATCCAATGGCCGCTATTCAATAGAGAATTAATCTTTATCCCTCATTAATTCAATGGACTTTACAAACGGGCTCCTAGTTATTGACATTAATTTGCATGACTCAGGCTTAGCTCTCCATGGAGACAATCTTCAATTTCAAACGGACCGAAAAGTCGCTAAACTAAACAGACGAATCAAACGAATCGAATGTCGTAACTAAACCATATTCAACACGACGAAAAGTCGTTAAACTAAACCCTATTCAAAACACGAAAAAGCAGTTAACTAAATCCAAATTCAATACGACCGATAAGTCGTTAAACTAAAACCCAATTCTTGACCATGAACCAAATCACTTACAGCGAACCACATGAACATATCCAAGTTCATGAACCAAACCCTAACCAAACCCATGAACCATATCCATTCATGAACCAAATCACTTACACCGAACCCTGAACCATATCAAGTACATGAACCAAATTTCATACACGAAACCATGAACATATCCAAGTTTTCATGAACCTAATCCATACACAAACCCATGATACCTACAAGTCTATGAACCAAATCATTAAAACCATTCCATGAACATATAAGTTCATGAACCAAGTCCATTAACGACAAGTCATGAACAAGTCCATAATCAATCATAAACCATATCCAAGTCTAAATGAACCAATCCATTACACCCATTCCAGATGAACCATATAAGTTCTGAACCAAGTCAATCCAAGTCTAATGAACATAGTAAGTTATGAACAAGTCCATACATCAACATTCATGAACCAATATCAAATTCATGAACCAAATTCCTGAGACAATACTCAAATCCTCATGAAACAAATACCTAAAATTTATCCATGAACATTTTTTACTCTGATATACCTAGAGTACAAATTACATATCGATTATCCCTAATATCATATATTTCGAGGCCAATGTCATCGCTTGGCCAGATAACTAAGGCGAATCTCAAATTAGACAGAGTTCTCAAAAGTCATTTACTTGAATTCAAGTACAGATGTATCGAAGTTTATTGGAAACTTAAGCATATATACTTAGAGTTATCGACATAACCTAACACATCTATACTTAGGGTCTAGGTAGCTTTTTTGACTCTAGGCAAACTTACCAGAGTGAAGTAAGCATACATGCTCGTAACCCTAACACCATATATTAGGGATCTAGTTCGCCTTTGCTTAATACAGTGATACTAGAGTGGAAGTAAAACCTGTGCTTGCGACTAGTCTAACATATTTGGTCTAGTTTAGCCTTTCCTCTAGCACAGCTATACCTAGAGTTAATCCTACCCCGATCGACGCTATAAATAACTATACTTAGAGTTCAATCGGACTACCTAAATAAATATACTTAAGGGCTTCAGTCAGACCTATCATTTGGGCAATATAACTGAGTGAAACGTCGTTTCTCGATACTATATCACTCTGGGAATTAGCCACTCTCCACTTTCGGGTAATTCTGGAACCTCACTCAATAATATACTTGAGGTAACTGTCACATTTGCCACCTTGGAACATCAACCAAGTGGTGCTCTCGCATCTAAGAATCATATACTTAGAGCCAATTCGATTCTAATAATTAGAGTTAATACGACTAGTCTTTAACACTATATAGGATTACTAGTACGAACCACCTCAATCGTATACTTGGGCAGCCCCGGTCCACATCTCCATTCTTGGAACAGTACTTGCCCGTGGACATAATCGGACTCTAGGACATATATACTTAAAGATGCCAATTTAGACTCTATACTAGGTCTAATATTGACCTAGGTTTTTACACATTTACTTCAGGATCCTAGTCAATTCAAATCACTGAGACTCTAATAAGCTTACTTAGGATTCAATCTATGATACTGTTGGGGAATAATGCCCCTGCTTAAGCACATGTAAACAGGAAATCATATCAATAAAATTTTATATATAGTCTGTTTTGTCCTCTTTTATTATCAGCATTTATATTTTTGGTATCTTAATCGAGGGTTCCTTACACGAAGCTGTGGGGTTATTAACTAAAGATTTTTGAAGTCTTTGAGCCATGAACCTTAATCTGCATCTTCAAAATAAACATAAATAAATTATATCTCTAACCATGACATGACCACTCGCTTAGAAACAATCCGCGGGCGGGCTAGTTCGCATGAGACAGTGCCTTAATATGATATCTTAAATTTATGAAAACATATTCACCCCCTCATTCTTCCGTCCTAATCTCCCCGAGAGAGAGAGAGGGAGGGGTACCCTCCTTTTTTTTTTTTTCTTTTTTTTGTTCTCTTTTTTTTGTTTTCTTTTGTTTGTTTATTATTATTTTTGTATTTTTGTTTATTTGTCCGAATCTCGTCTCGAAATTTATGACGAATCAAAACCCGTCCATTATTTATCATCATTCTTCATGTTATTTTTTTTTGTCGCGTTTTGCGGAGTTTAATCGTGTCGAGCCTATCGCGAAGATGGCCGCACGATTTTTTTATACCCATGTCGAGCCTATCACGAAGATGGCCGCACGACTTACGTAATAAAACCTCCGGTTCGATTAATTATTTTGACCGTGTCGAGCCTATCGCGAAGATGGCCGCACGGCTTGGAGATTAACAATACATACGCATGGCGGAAGTGATGATTTGATGTTAGATTTGATCGGTTCGAAACCTATCACGAAGATGGTCGGGTTGATCAAACCAACAAAAAAATCACACCTACACTATGCGTACGCATGCGTATCTCCTGTTGTTGTAGAAATTACCGTGGTTGCCGTTGTCGAAGTCGTCGTTGTCGTGCCGTCGTCGAAGTCGTCGCCGTCGCGTCGTGTCGTGTGTACGGATTGGAGAGGGGTGCACATGGCACCCCCCCCTCTGCCAGCAAGACCCAAAAGGGGCTCCCCCTTTGGTGCCCGTACACAAGAGAGAGAAAGAGAGAGAGAGAGAGAGGAGAGTATAAAGCTTTTTTTTTTTTTTCTTCTCACCCTTTTTTTTTTCTTTCTTCTGTTCCTTTTTTTTGTGCTTTCTTGGTTCTCTCCTTTTTTTTTTTTTGATCCCTCCCTTTTTTTTTATTCAGAGGCCTCCTTATATTAAGCCTCTAATGGCTTGTGCTTTTTTTAGAAACTATTCAAAAATTCTTTTTGAAAAGGAATGATACCTTGATTAAGGTATGAAATTTTTTTTTTAAGTATATTTTCTTTCCTTCCTTTTTTTTGAAGTGGGATATTTTTGTTTCAAATTTTACATTTTTCCCTTTTTTTTCTTTTTTTTTTTTTTTTGAAGAAAGGAAGAAAAGTTGAATGTAATTTTATTCTTTTTTTTTTAAATTCGAACAAAGTGCCCCCCACCTTTTGCTGTGAGTGTTTTTTTTTTTGCGAGCAGAAAAAAGGTGGAAACTCCCTTTTTTTTTCTTTTTTGTAGAAATCTGTTTGCACATTCAACCTCGCGTGCTGGACTAGTGACCGACCCCAAAGGGTGAGTTTGAGTTTCATCGTCAGCTAAAAGGGAAAATGAATTTTCTTGAGTTTGTTTGGCCTCCGAAAGCAACTTGGTACATCGAGATTGCTGCACATATCCGACCCCAAGGAATGAGTTAACATTCCATCGTCGACGTGGAAGACAAAGACTATTGTTGAGTTTATTTGGCCTCCGGAAGCAACTCGGTATATCGAGATTGCTGCGCATAACCGACCCACAAGGGTTAGTTAGCATTCCATCGTCGGCGAGGGGAAACAAAGAAAATTGTTGAGTTTATTTAGCCTCCGGAAGCAATTCGGTATATCGAGATTGCTGCGCATAACCGACCCCAAAGGGTGAGTTAGCATTCCATCGTCGGCAGGGAAAGGTGTGGATGTTAGTTTTATTGGAAACCAGCACCCGTGAGGGTTTTCGCTAGAAACCTTTCCCCTCTCTTTTGCCTGTGAGCCAAATGCAGGTTTTCTCACAGCGGGGATTCCATTTTTGCCCGTGAAATTTATTCACAGCCGGATTTCTTTCTTTCTAGATTTTTCTTTTTTCTTTTTTTTTTCTTTTTTTTTTATTTATGGATAGTATTTCTTCAAAAATCGTCCGTTGATCGGTGGCATTGGTCTTTCTCCTTTTGCGTCGATTAATTGGTAAGCTCATCCCTCGTATGCTTTTTCTATAACATAGGGACCTTCCTAATTTGGATCGAATTTGCCCCCGGCATGTTTGTTTATAATTATAGGCCGTCGGTGAACTAGTACCAAATCTCCTGCCTGAAATGTTCGGACGCGCGCTAGTTTGTTGTATGCCCTTGACATTTGAGACTGATAAAGCTCTAGATTTTGTTGCGCAGCCAACCGTACCTCATCTAGAGAATCCAGTTCGTCAAGTCTCAAGAAGATATTTTCTTCATTTGTCATTTCATGTTGAACCGCCATCCTTAGCGATGGTAGCTCCACTTCTAAAGGAAGGATAGCTTCCATTCCGAAGACCAAAGAATAAGGCGTGGCTTGAGTAGGAGTCTTAAAAGTTGTTCGGTAAGCCCAGAGCGCATCTGAAATCTTGTCGTGCCATTCCCTCTTATTTTTACCAATAATTTTTCTCAAAAGTTTAACCAGGGTCTTATTGAAAGCTTCGGCCAGACCATTAGCTCTTGGATTATAAATCGACGAATATCGCCAGTCGATCTTATGGTGGGAGGCGAATCTGCTGACCTTAAAACTTTTGAAGGCCGAGCCATTATCAGAAATAATTCGACGAGGAACCCCGAAGCGGTTCAAAATATTTTCCCTAAAAAATCTCATGACATTATCCGCTTTCGCTTCTCTCAAAGGAATAGCCTCAGCCCATCTAGAGAAGTAGTCTGTCGCTGCGAGAATAAATTTGTGTCCTCGAGATGAGGGAGGATTAATTGGCCCTATAACGTCTGTTCCCCATATATCAAATGGCCAAGAGGCAATTGTCGGGTGCAGAGGGTTCGGATGTTGGTGAATAAAATCGCTATGGACTTGGCATTGGTGGCATTTCCTAGCGTATTCCATACAATCTTGAACCATTGTGGGCCAATAGTAGCCCAAGTGTTTAATCTTGAGGCGCATCTTGGGACCAGATTGGTGAGCACCACATACACCCGAATGAACTTCATGCATAACCTGTTTGATTTCCTCTGGTGATATACATCTCAACCATAACTGATCATAAGATCTCCTATAGAGCGTATCATTCACGAAAGCGTATCGCATCGCCCTCTTCTTCAACTGAACTTGTTTTGGCTTTTCTTCAGGAAGTTCGTTGTGTTTGAAATAATTAAGGAAAGGCTCCCTCCAATCGTCTTCCACTTCAATTTTTAGCGCATTCGCTTTCTGAATTTCTTTTGATTCTTCTTCGAGATCTAAGTTCGTAGGTGACAAGATCTTTCTATTTTTGATAGTCACATGGACTTCGTCAAGATTGGGATCAGCTAACTCTTTAGCCAATCTAGCTAGGGCATCCGCTTTCCCGTTTGCAGCTCGGGAGACCCTTTCTAGTGTGACATTTGGTATTTCCTTTATGAGTTCTTGCGCCCTCTTTTGATATTTGGTTAATTCTGGCTTGTGGACTTTATATTCGCCCGTCACTTGATTAATGATCAGTTGAGAGTCCCCATAGATGTGTAGCCGTTGTATATTCATGAAGATGGCTATTTCTAACCCCGCAATTAAGGCTTCATATTCATCTTCATTATTTGTACGAGGCTCAGAAAGCGCCAGAGAGTACCGCAAGATTCCTTTCTCAGGCGTCACAAAAATCAGACCGACGCCTGCCCTTACTTGCGGAATATTTGGGCTATATGCAGGTTGGATAGAAGATGCTCCGTCGAAATACATGCCCCAGTATGGTTGTTCATCCTCAACAAGTAACACCTCTTCATCTGGTAGATCGCACACCAAAGGTGAACCGTCAGGTACTGGATGTGCTGCTAAAAAATCAGCGAGTGCTTGCCCCTTAACAGCCTTTTGTGGCGTGTAGGTGATATCAAATTCTAGAAGGATAACTGTCCATTTCGCTAGCCTTCCAGTTAAGACGGGTCTTGTCATTAAAAATTTGAGCGGATCGACTTTTGATACTAAGTAAATTTTGTGCTCGAGCATATAATGCCTCAACTTCTTGACAGCAAATATAAGAGCTAAGCAATGCTTCTCTATTGGTGAGTATGAGTTTTCTGCCCCCATCAACATCCTGCTGAGGTAGTTGTAGTATACTAGACTTTAGCAAATTGGGAAGTTCGAGTAAGAGGAATGAGGTTCGGAACCTTCCTACATATTTTAAAGGGTTTAAAGATGTTTACAAATAAGTTTGAGAGTGATTGGAAAGCTAGAAGTGAGAAAGTGCATTGCAATTGCGAAATCTGCAATTTTTGCATTGGTGTACCGGTACAAGCCTAATGCTGTACCGGTACAGCAAGCAGCAGCAGCAGCAGCTGCGTGGCAGCTTGGATATTTTGGTCTTTTTACTCAACAAGCTTATCCCTTTTATCCGCAGCTCGACCCCTGCAACCTGGATAAGCACCTCTGAGCTCACCAAGGAGGTTTGAGGGTTTCCTTTTCTCTCTCTAGGATTTCCTTCTCTCTCTACAAAGAAATCGCCGATTTCGGTCGTTTTCGTCGCGACGTTGGTTTTCTGCGGGTTGTGGGCATCGCAGAGTTTACATGGAAGTATGAGGGAGGATTTCGGAGTGCTTTTCGCAGCTCTGGACCAGTAGAGTCCTGGTTGGATGCTCGATAAGGTAATCGACCCAATTTTTTTCTGTTATCGACGTTCTTTTCGTCGCTTTGAGTATTGATTTCGGATGTTTGTTACTCCAGCTGAGAGAGAAGAGGTTTTATGGTTAAAACAGGGTCAGGTATTGTAGCTTGGCTCAGTTGGGACTAAGTTTTTGATCAAAGAAGGTAAACTACTCCTTTTTTTCATTGTTCGGGCGCGAATTCGCCGATTAAAGGCTGATTTTGGAATCGCTGTTTGCAGCAGGTTTTTGATTTAAACTGGGCTTAATTGGTGACTTTGGGGACTGGTTTAGAAGGTGTTCTAACCCCGAGTAAGCAGGAATTTCTGCTAGAAATCTAATTTTACAAGAATTCGGCCATTTTAGCTAGTATACTAGCATTCTAAAGTCGTTTTGATGTGGTTCGCAGCAAGGGTGTGACCGACTTTTGGGAGTAACTTCAGCTGACTTGTGAGAGCTTTTGAAGACTCAATTTGAGGTATTAAGCTAGCCGAAACAGGGAATTATGTTATTACTTTATATTATGCGTCATTGAAGCCGAAATTAGATTACTAAGTAATCGTTCCGACGCGGTTTGATGTTTTATTTTCAGCAGTTCCAGGGATCGTTTGAGCTGAATTTGGAGCATCTCTTGGGCTGTTTTGAGCTTAGTGATAGGTGGGTCGGACCTAACCAGAGCAAGTGAATTTCCTCTATGTTCTATATGATGCTATAGACTGATGATTCATATATGGATGGTTCTAAGTGCTGACGGGCAACTTTAAACACTCATGCTGTTCCTATGCCTTGAAAGCTAATTAAAGTTAACACTTGTTAGTAAACGATTTTCTTATGCATTTGTCAAGTAAGAAACATAACTTATGAATATTGATACGTGACTATACCAATGATTCATGCAAATCAGCATCTCTATTATGTGATATTTCATCTAGTGATCGCTAGCATTGCTTGCTATATTGAACGCTGACCTATGGGTCGAGAATGAGAACTTATATACTTGATATATGATATTTGGAAACTGTTAAGCTATGGATCGTGATTATTGCCATTGTGCCCATTCGCACAAGCTTGTGAGGGTCGCGCCCCACAAGCCGGCACTCCGGAGTTGGCCTACGCGACAGTTGCTCGCCCGTGCGGGATTGGGTGCCGAAGTGGATTGCCGTGGGGAGTGTATACTACCATGGGGCCATTAGGCGCGGCACAAGCTGGACTACCTTGAGTAGGTCCTAATGAATGAAAATGAAAGTGAAAATGATAACGATAGTAATGAATGAGTATCAGTTGTAGTGTACAGTAGTGCTTACACTTCTATGGTTATGTTTATGTTTATGCTTATAGTAGTTGCGATACTTCTATTGTTCAGTTGATCCACTACTGCAGAAATCATGTTTACATGTTGAATACATGCCTGTTACTGGTTAGCATTGCATATTTCTATATCATGCACTTATCGCTTTTACTTACTTTCAGTACATCATGAGCCTAGTGGTGTAATTCGCCGAGGCTGGCGGCTTACCCACTGGGAACTATTGTTAATAGTTCTCACGCCCTTTTTATGGTTATTTTTATAGAGCCATCTACAGGAGAGGCTAGGGACCATGGCAAGGAAGCCGCGTCTAGCTAGACATTGCTAGGAGCGTGCTAGTCGATCACCTTGCTACTCGGATTACAGCCGAGGGTGATGTCCAGTTTATAGAGAGACTACCATTGTACAGACTTTTTGTATACCCTGTGTTGTATATATATTTTGGATCCAGATGTGGCAGTTTTAGTACTTTCTTTTGTACCTATATTTTGGGTTGGACACTCTCGTTCTTTTGTTGATAGTCTTTGTGACTTTTACTATGCTCTGATATCAGGATAGGACTATGTTATGCTTTTACTCCTATCGACTTGCTTTCTTTGTAGACGCCTTATATACTGCAGGTGTATGGCGGGTCTGTGCACGTGCCGGATATGCTTCCGCTGGTATCCGGACGTGACAGTAGTATAGAGCTTGTTCTTTTCCTTCTTCATTATTCTGCGCCAAAAGTGCTCCCAGTGATCCGTCGAGAGCTGCTGTGTATAATATTAAGGGTTTGCCGTGTATTGGGGCGGCGAGTACTGGTGGATTCATTAAGTACCCTTTTATGCCTTAGAAGGCTGTTTGGCATTCTGTGTCCCAGACGGATGGTGCATCCTTCTTTACTAGTTTGGAGAAGGGTTTGACCCTACCAGAGAGATTTGAAATAAATCTTCTGATATATGCTAATCTTCCCTGAAAGGATCGAAGTTGTTTTAAATTTCTTGGAGGAGGCATTTTCATAATAGCTTTGATTTTCGAAGGATCAATTTCTACCCCTCGATGCCTAACAATGAACCCTAAAAATTTGCCGGAGACGACTCCGAATGCACATTTGAGCGGATTCATTTTTAACTGGTGTTCTCTCAATCGGGTAAAGACAGTGGTTAGATCTTGGAAGTGATTTTCTTTGTTCTTCGTTTTCACAACCAAATCATCGACATAGCACTCCACTGTCTTGTGGAGTAGATCATCGAATATTCTAGTCATTGCCCGCTGATATGTAGCTCCGGCATTTTTGAGGCCGAAAGGCATAACTTTATAACAATATATTCCAATAGGGGTTCTGAATGCAGTGTGTTTCTCGTCTTCTGGCGCTATCTTTATTTGATTATATCCTGAGGAACCATCCATAAACGAGAATAGCTCGCAACTCGAGGTATTGTCAATCATCAGTTCCGTTATTGGTAGCGGAAAATCATCTTTTGGACAAGCTTTATTTAAATCCCGAAAATCGACGCATATACGAATTTGGCCATTCTTCTTCTTGACCGGGACAATACTAGCGATCCAGTTAGCATATTTCTCCTCCCTTATAAAGCCTGCCTCAATGAGCTTTTTGGTTTCCGCAATTATTTGCTCTTCCAGATCCACCCTCATCCTCCTAGGTGCTTGTTTGACTGGATGAGCTTGAGAATCTATAGCTAGCTTGTGAACAGCCACTTCTGGATTAAGGCCCGGCATTTCTTTATAACTCCATGCAAAGCAGTCTTTAAACTCTGTCAGCAATGTCTTTAGCTTCTCTTGTTCCTCTTCTGGGAGCAGTGCACTTATATAAGTGGGTCTGGGGTCTTCTTCCGTCCCCAAATTTATCTCGAGAAGTTCATCTACAGTTGCTTGTCCCCCATCTTCAAGCTCCTGAGGTGCATCTTTTGGTTCAAGAGATTTTTGTTCATCGACCAGATGTTCAGCAATATCCGCATTCGCATTGATCACATTACAGGTATAGATATCTTGATAAGTGGAACTTCTGTAATACCCTAGGCCTCTGGTATTGCTAGATTTGCCATTTGGGAGTGTGGATCTTCTTTGCGGTGGATTCCACATTCGTTCGAAGAATTTGTGATTGGCCCAAGACCTCCTTGTGGGACAACCTAATTTGTGTATCATCTTTATCAAGCTAGCTGAAAAATAATTCGGGATTTCTATATCCTCGTATATATCATCATCATAATCCTCCGGTCTGATAACATCAGTGGATTTTTTATCGTCTGATTTATAAAAAAGGATTCCTCTTTTTACTGTCCTCCTTCCTTCAACATCTTCTATCTTTGGTGGGACAAAGAAAGTTTTTAAATGGTCTACAACAGAAACCTGTCGTGCAGGAATAAGTCTGTGGCATTCTTCAGGAACCTTAAGAATTGTCAATGTATCTTCCACCAGGTCAGAGGCTTTTGCAATCATTCTATCAGCCTTGACATAAGCTGTAAAGTGATGTTCGTCTTCTGACGAGTTTTCAATTTCGGGGGTATTCCAATTGTTTGAAAGAAGCTTCATAGCCCAACATAATTCATCTTCATCGAGATCGGAGCTATCCGAGTCGCTTCCGAAATGCGGCACCGTTGACTCTCTTTTGATTTCTTCTACAAGTTTCTTCTCTTTAGAAGATTGTTCTCTCGATATACTACGATTTTGTTCTATATCTTCTAATTCTATAAAATATCTTGCATCTTCATATCGAATTTCATGAACTCCAAATGGCCGAATATCACCATCAATTCTATATTCCTCCCCATCTTTTATATATTTTAGGCATTGATGAAGGGTAGACGGAACCATGTGATATTTATGCAACCAAGGCCTTCCCAACAATGCCTTATAGGAAGTATCTGCATTGATAACATAAAATTTCGCCTCTGTTGCAACTTCCCAAACCTTATCGGGAGGGTAATGGACCCAAGAGCCTTTTGACTGTGTTGGTTGAACCCTTGAATTACGACTTTTTCTGAGTTTAAATAGCCGACATCCATTGCCAGACTCTTTAGGGTTCTTAAAGTCATCAAGTTCACAGAAGATCCAGGGTCAATTAAAATGCGGTTCATCTTTTCTCCGTCACTTGTGCCGGTCACATATAACGGTCCATTATGATGCGTTGTCCCCATTAATAAATCCTTTTCTGTAAAGGTGATATTGGCGGTGTGGACGAGGTATAACGCCTCCTTCATGCTTGTCTCGGCGAAATATGCGCGGAAGGGCTCGGGATTTTGGAGAGCATAGATCAACACTTCTCTGAGTTCTTTAGACATTATGAGGGCGTCATAAACACTCAGAAGTGCTGGTACTTTTCGTAAATGAGAGAGTACATTATACTCTATTCTCGTAAGCTTTATTTGATTTGAAGAAGTTGGAAGTTCTTTGTTGACTAGAGCTTCTCTATCTCTCTCCTTTTGAACTGACTCTTGCCTTTCTGGTAGCACTTTTCCAGATCTTAATTTTATTTGTAGGGCATCTCCTTCATCATTCTCCGAATCGGTATTGATGTCGACTGCCCTACAGGTCTCGTTTCGAGTTTTCCTTGAGCTCTCGCCTACTTGAGAGCGGAGCATGTCTATTATCGTCCTTGTCTGGGAGCTCATATTTTTCACTGCAGTAGCAATGCAATCTAGATTTAACTTCAAAGACTGGACGTCGAGCTGCAACCTTTTCACATCATTTCCTACTTCCAGGATACGAGTTTCCATTCTTTTTAATTCTTGATTTTGGGAGGGAGGTTCATATGCCAGCCATGCACTGTCACCTTCTTCGTTCACCATTGCTGGTTGTTTACTTTTTCGTCTCCGTTTGTTAACAGATTCCTCAGAGTGATCTTCAGAGATAGTGATGACTCTACAAGACTCTCTCTCGAGAGTATTCTCCTCTAGCTCTTTTAGACATTGGCGATTTGTGTAAGAATGGCCATTAGCTCCGCAGAAGTTGCAGATAATAGGCTCGTTCTCATCATATGGTATATATATTCTCGGGGGTCTTGTGTTCCTTGTGATTCGATTCTTCCTAAAGCCTTTACTGGTCGAGGGTTGTACTTGATCTTTCTTTGTATCTAGGTTATGCCCCCACTCTTGATGGTCCGGAGAAAATCGGAGTCGCGCTTCCCTTTGCTCCCCTTTCCAAACTTTCTTTATAACTTGGTCTTCAATGAGTGGAGCTTTTTCTTTTCCTTTATAAACTTGCACGTCCTGGTGTTGTGACCTTTCTGCCACTTTTGCGTCATCGATCCTAATACTTGAAGGCTTTTCCTTTTTCTCCACGATCGAGTCTTTCCTTTGATTATCAATCAACTGGTGCCAGCTGGGGTTTAAAGTTTGATCATTTTTACTCTTGCGAGACAATTGTTGTTTCTTCCTTTGAATCGATAGATCTCGATCTCCTACAATTCTCAAGTTTCGAGAAGATACATTCTCTATTGCTTGCTCCTGACTGGTCATTCTCTCAATGCGCTCCATCATCTCTTGTGGACGGCTGTTTCTTCGTGGTAGTCGAGCTCGTCGAGGGGCTGGAGCCATCAACCGCAACACCTGCTCAACCCTTGCTTCAAGCCCAATCACCATCTTCGCTATCTCTTTTTGTTCGACTCTTATGTTAAAGAGCTCATCGTTGACCGAGTCTAGCCTATAGTTTGTGGCCCTTTGTGTACATGCAGTCGAACTTTGCTCTTCTTTATTTTTTCTTTCTAGCTTTTGCCGAAATTCTTTCTCGCTATCACCTTCTTCAACACCATCATCAATGTTGTCCTCTAACGCAGAAGTAAATTCGTCTTCACTGTCCACATCATATGCTGAGATGGCTCTGCATGCTTCTGTGGATACTTCTCGCCAGAAGTCTTCTGCCTCTTTATAGATCTCCTTCTCTATCTCTTCAAATTCGTCTTTTAAATTTATATAGACCTTCTTATTGGGTGGAAGCGGAGGCTCAACATATCTTCTAAATTTGACACCCTCATCAATCCTTCGTATCGGGACGGTCGTGCCTTCCATTGCTCCGACTACGAAGTCCTTGATTAAAACCGTATCCCTCTCTTTTTGTATGTAGTCTTCTAAGGAGTCAATATACTCCTCAAGCTCCGTCTTCTTAGACTCGTACGGCTCTGGATCTACGGGCTTTTTAATCTTCTTTTTCTTGATTATTTTTCGATTAGATAGAGTAGGAGGATTGTATGGTCTGGAAGATGATGAAGGCTGATCCTCAAATGGCATTGGTTGCACTTTTGGGTTCAATGGGCCTCGCCATATAATTCCTGGAGTCTCTTTCAATTGTTTGAGCATCTTTCGAGTCTTCTTAGTCAGAAAGGTGTTCCAAAACTCAGAGGGAAAAGAGTTATCGAACCCTACTGTTTCTTCGGTTCCCGCACTAATTACATTAGTTTCTTCCACTTGTGGATCCATCAGGACCGAACGTGAGAGGGTAATAGCTCCAGTTTTATATTGCCTTTCCACCCAGTCTTTAAACACCCAACAATCTTCAATAGGGTGACCGACCATTCTATGATAGAGACAATAATTTGCGTCATCGGTTTTGCCAACATCTTCTGGCCTCTTTGGCTCCGGTAGTTGCAGGCCGCTTTTGATAGCATCATTGAATATTTTCTTTACTTTGTCTCTTTTGAAGGGGTAGACTTTATTCTTTCTCTCCTCCATGGTCATTTTATAATTATCACCGCCGAATGTTGGTTTGGATGCTGGCCCAGCTGACGCAATGGGCCTTTTTCCTTTTTCTACGTTGTTCGCATAGGCCGTCTTTGAACGAATGGTTTTAGTTTCGTCTTTCTTTCCATCTTCCCTCCGAGGTTTAGAAACTCGCCAAAATTTGTGGATCGATTTTCTCTAGCTTTGAGATGTTCAGTATGAGATCCTGAAACGTAGTACAACTGGTGGTGAAAAGAAACGGGGCCATCCAGTTGTCTACATTCCCTTTAAGCAGTTCCACCGCTTGAGATTGCTCTAGGGTTGTATCACACTTTATACTCAAATTGCGCCATCGAGTTATGTAGTCTAGCATTGACTCATGTTTCTTTCTTTTAGTCGCTGCTAGGTCGGCTACTGAAATTCTATCGCTAACTGTAGCGAATTTCGTTCGAAAAGCATTCTCCATTTCATTCCAAGTTTTGATTGAGTCGTCTTCGAGAGAATAATACCAATCAAAAGCTATCCCGGTCAAGCTCTGAGGGAACTGGCGCAACAATAATGCACTGTTGCCTCCGGTGTTACCACACGTGGCTTTGAAATGCGCCAAATGTTGGTCCGGATTGCCCACTCCATTAAATTGTTTGAATTTGGGGATGACATACCCTAAAGGGAAGAGTATATCATCATATTCCACGGGATACGGATGCCCCCTTCCTTTCTGTTTGTGTATTGACCCTGCCATTGACTCTTTCAATTGAAGAGCAATGAGTTCTGATATTTCATCTCTGGTCATATTGTGAGTATCTTTCTGGATACGAGGTGTTATAGCCAACTGATTCGTCCGGTTTTCTTCGGTTGACGGTGTGGACAAGTTCAAGGTCGGTGGTGTAACCTGAACTTCAGGATTGCGTAATTGCACTCCCATGTGCGTTTGCATGTTGCTGAACATTTCCAAGACTTCGTCCAACTTCTTATGCAGATTTGATATGTCCTTATCCTTTTCCTCCAGCTTCTTTCTCATTGAATCAATTAGGAGATCTTCAGGGTCCCGGGGGAGAAAAGCGGGCTCCTCTTCATTCTCTTCTATATTAAACGGGTCAAGAGGTAAGTCAGTATTGGGGTGTTGAGGTAATTCCGTGTTGGGATGTTCTCCTATCCCTTGAGAGGAACCACCTCTTCTTGTTTCAGGAGCCTTCTTCCTTCTACGCAGGAGAGCGGCTTTCGTAGCTATCTCCCTCAGCGTCTGATTGCCGTCATCATTATCTTCTTCTGTATGATTGACCATCCTTACTGTATGGATAGTCAACCTTTTGGAGCTTTCTTTTTGCTTCTTCGGATTATTAGAGGGTATGACAGTGTTCTTCACCCTCCATTGCTTAGTAATTTTTTTATACGGCTGCAATGGTTGCTTCTGCCCCTGATTGCAGGTGTATTTCCCTCATTGCGACGCCTTTTAATCTCTTTCAAGGCCTCATAGATGCGTTGAGATATAGTTGTCTCTTTATGTTTTGATGGGACCTTGTTGATAGGCCGTGGTTGGCTCGCCTCATTGATGGGTCGTAGGTGACCCATCTCCTTCTCAGGACGGAGGACCGCAGTGGGTGAATTCTTTTTGACAAACTTAAGTGGGGCAAACTTGTTATGCATAAGACCTGCCAGTTCGACTACCACCTTGGTCGGCGATAATGCCTCTGTCCCCTTGTCTTCTCTTTAAAGAACGTCGGGCGTTTCTCTTAAAAGATTTGGATCTTGGGTGAAGTGCCATCTCGGCAACTTCGCTCGTAGAGGTCGTCAGTCTATCAAAAACTGATTTTCTTGGAGCCTCCGTATTAATAGTTTCAGAGTTGGCAGGGGCCAATCTTTTAAAGATGGATGCCCTTGCAAGCTGGCCATCAGGAAATTTGAGTCGACCATCCATCGCCATCCTTGTTGTGGCAGAAGGAACAGCTAGTCGTTCCTTGGCAGGCCGGCGAGGAGGATTCGGGATGATGACGTTTGGGCGCCTCCCACGTGATGGAAGACGTGAAATCGCACGGCTGTTGGGAGCCAAAATGGTTTTGTCCTTGGAGTCCATCGAAGTCCTGCCCCCACCAATTTGAGTGACTGGCTGGGGCATGACAGTAGCCAGAATGTCCTCCGTGATGGTGCCGAACTGGATGGTGACACCGGCAGCCTCAATCTTCATCATAGAAGCGGGAAAGCGAATTTGTGCTGTATTGACTGTGGTGTTGTTTGATGCCATTGTTCTGCATATAGAAGACAACAGACGTCAATGACGCGTAAATGTATTCTAGTATTTTATCAGCATTTATTAATTAGGTCTCAAAGATGGAGGGTGAAGCCATGTCCCACCGGGCGTGCCATTTTGTCTGCCGCGAACGAACCGGCCCCGCCGTAGGTTGTTTCTAAGGCGAGTGGTCATTCATGGTAGAGATAAAATTTATTTATGTTTTATTTTGAGATCAGGATTATAGGTTCATGGCTTCCAACAGACTCAAGAATCTGTTGTTAATTACCCCACACTTTCGGTGTTAAGGAACCCTCGATTAAGAGACCAAATATAAATGCTGATAATAAAAGAGGCAAAACAGACAAATAAAATTTTATTGATATGATTTGCCGTTTACATGGCTTAAGCAGGGGCATACCCCCACTGTACATAAATTGAATCCTAAGTATATGTATTAGGATTCAGTTGGATTTGAGATTGACTAGGTCCTAAGTATATGTGTTAAAACCTAGTCAATATTAGACTCTATGTATTAGAGTCTAATTGGCTCTAAGTATATGTCTTAGAGTCCGATTATGTCCACCGCGGTTATATGTTCCAAGATGGAGATGTGACCGGACCTCAAGTATACGTATTGAGGTGGGTCGGACTAGATCCTAAGTATATGTGTTAAGATCTAGTCGATATTAAACTCTATGTATTAGAATCTAATTGGCTCTAAGTATATGTCTTAGAGTCCGATTATA
>NW_017891456.1:6324-17787 GCF_001540865.1 Ananas comosus | reverse complement strand
TTGGTACTATTAAGTTTTCTACCGTTAGATCTACCCTTTGATCATTTCCACCCGTTAAATTATACTATTAAACCAACCACCCACTCAACCCTAGGAGACTACTATCAATTTAACCGGGAACCACTATCATCCTAACCACACATCCTTTCATCGAACAGTCAAAAACTCAATAGTACCAAAGGCTTGGTACTATTAATAGTATAGTAGCACAATTCTATATATATATATATATATATATATAGAGTAAGTCTCCTGTACTTTTAAAAGTACGGAGACCTCCGTACTTGTAAGTTGTTTTCGATGATAGGATATCCGATTCGACGATCGGCTCCGTTAAGTATAATCTATCCTATTGGAACTATTTAGAAACCAAATTTTATAATTTTTTGACATCATTTACGAAGCGATCAAAAGGTCTCAAAAATGATTATTTTAACGGCCGATGTGGCACGTTTTTAAGTTCAACGGTGTAGAAGTATCCAAATTATATAAAAATTTAATAGAAAATTCTACTTAACATCAGTAGCAAGATCAATACTTCCGATTTAAAATTTGAGTCCTTTATCACTATTTTTTATGAGATTTTCATTTTCAACCGTTCATTTTGAGGCTACTCATTCACTAGACAAACGAAGTCAAAAAATTATAAAATTTGGTTACTAAATAGTTCCAATAGCGTAAATCAAGTTTAACGGAACCGATCGTCAAATTGGATGTCCCATCATCGAAAACAACTTACAAGCACGGAAGTATCCGTACTTTCGAAAGGCATTAGCAGCCTGTTATTGTTATATAATATACTTATATTATATAGGAGCCTATTTATTATAATATATATATTATATTGTATAGCATACTTATTATTATATATTGTGCTATTATGTATATATATATATGTATTTATATTAAAATATGTATATATGTATATATTATATGGTTATATATATATAATATGTATATATATATGATAATATATGTATATATTACATACCATAAATATGTATATATATTATATTGTATATGATCATACATAATATACATACTGTATCTTATATATGTAATATCATGTAGGTATATATGTATATATATATTATATATGATATATAGTATATATGTAATATATATATATATGTATATATATATATATATGTATATAATTTATATTAATATATTATATATGTATATGTACATATATATATATATGTATATTACATATATATATATAATATATGTATATGCAATGATACTTGTATATGTATATGTATATTATGTATAATGTTATATGTACATTATATATGTATATTGTTATGTTTATATATATATATATGATATATATATATGTATTATATATATATGTATATTATGTATTATTATATGTTATACTGTATATGTACATCTATATATAATATATATATTTATGCTAACATGTAACTATTATCATGTAATGTACAGTATACATATCATTTATATATATATCATGTATAATGGTAAATATAATAATTATGTCATCTGTAAATATATTATATATTATATATACTATATAGTTATATATATATACTTATATATATATATATGTTATTATATATATATATATAGTATAATATACTATAATATATTACCTAGGCTTGGATACTATCAATTCAGCCACCAATATTGGTGCTATTAGCGTTTTCGAGCCTTGGTGAAAAATGTACGGTTTGATGATGTGGGCCCCAGGAGGTTGGAGTGAATTATTAGTTTATTAGTATAAGTCTAATAGGTGAAATAGTCAAGAGAGTTAAATCTAAATATAGAAACTATTAGCTACCATATTTCGCTTTGGGCTCATCAGGATGAGATATGCTAGCAGCAATTTCTCTTCTCTTCTCTTTCTCTCTCTCTCTATATATATAATAGGGAGATTATTACTATCATAATAGAACGGAGCTCTGGTACTATTAAGTCTCTTTTCTGGATTTTAGGTGTTTCAAAATCAATGATCCACACGTTAAATGATGATGTATAGTGTATATAAATTAGAATAATATAATTTTAGTTTTTTTCGATATGTTTATTAGTAAGTAATCATTTCATAAGAGAATAGTGAAAAAGTTGATTAATCTGTGTAAAATTTGAACTGAGATATTTTTAGAATTCAAGATTCAAGGTGGTTGACATTGATCTAGATAGTTTACAGTTATTTTCTATCAAATACTTTGAATAATATTATATTTTCGTAAGCCTATAACTAAACTGCCAAATTGCCTATTGAAATTGAACAATTTTTGAACGTCGGATTGATCATAAAGGAAACTCCTTGATGGTCGAAAAATATCAAAAATTTTATCTCTAAAAACTTCAAATATTTTCTACGTGATATCGGTTTTAACAGTGTGATCATTAATTTTGAATATTCGTTAGTTTGAAACAAGAATTATAGTATTAGAGCACACACAAACCCCAGTATATTAGATGCATATGATTAGTATATTATATTATTATGATTATATCTTATATATATTATTTATATATATTAGTATTATAGTATGGAGAGAGAGAGAGAGAGAGAGACAGAGAGAGAGAGAGGCTAGGGCGGCTTTCTCATGCTTTTTCGAAAGGTTGGTAAATTGCATTGTGGTATCCATGAACTTTTTGGGAAGGTTTTACTTACGCCTTGATATTCGTAAATATCGGACATGCTAACCCTAAACTTAAACTTTTGCTTATATGTTACCCCTGTCTATCGAGTTTTTCCATCAAGGCTGCCGTTACGGAATATGATGGACGGGGTATAAAGATTATGAGATATTAGGGTTAGGATGTTTATGAGTTCTATTTTAGGAGTTGGTGTAGTCAGTGAAAATTTTGCGAAATTCAGGGTACAATACAATTTACCCAAATTTTTACTATAAATTATTTTTATATTTTTATATTAAAAATTTCTAATTGGCTGAAATGAAGTACAAAAATTTTATTTAAGTGTATTTTATAGAACAATACTTCTAAAGATTAAAGGGACAAACGAGTACTACAGAAAATTAACTGAGAATTAAAATCTCTATATCCGAGTGAGGACACCAATTGTAAATCAACCATATTAGCGAGTACACCAGAATAGTAGAGTGTTCGAGCATCGTAGGTAGTTAGTATCGCTCTTTTTTTATCTTTAAGCCACTCTAATTCATTTCTTTTACTTTTATTTTATTACAATAAAATATAGGATAAATTATGGTATGATTTAGTTTAGGATAAAAAATATATATAAATTTAAAATCAAGTACGATCACTAACTTGAGAATTAGTAGTCAATCTATAAATAACATATTATAATAAAATATTTTATAGTCAAGAGTCCCCTACGGACTAAATTGCACTACTACCTCCTGAACTTTTGCCGAGTTTCACTTAAGCCCCCAAACTCCTAAAATAGACATCTAACACCCTAAACTCTAATATTTCATTCGTTTTACCCCTTCCGTCAGTTTCCGGTTAACGGAGCTTGACGGAAAACTGACGGAAAGAGTAACATGAACGAAATATTAGAGTTTAAGGGGTTAGATGTTCATTTTTGGAGTTCGAGGGGTAAAATGAAACTTCGCCAAAAGTTCAGAGGGTAACAGTGCAATTTACCCCTTTCGAAAGTACGGAGGCCTCCGTGCTTGTAAGTTGTTTTCAATGATGGGACGTCCAATTCGGCGATCGGTTCCATTAAACATGATCTACACTATTGGAACTATTTAGAAACCAAATTTCATAATTTTTTGACTTCGTTTGCCTAGTGAACGAGTAGCCTCAAAATGAACGGCTGAAAATAAAAATCTCATAAAAAATAGTGATAAATGACTCAAATTTCAAATTGGAAGTATTGTTTTTGCTCTTGATGTTAAGTAGAATTTTCTATTAAAGTTTTATGTAATTTGGATACTTCTACACTGTTGAACTTAAAAACGTGCCACATCGAGCCGTTAAAATAGTTCATTTTGAGACCCTCGTGATCGCTTGGATAATTGATGTGAAAAAATTATAAAATTAGTTTCTAAGATAGTTCGCATAGCATAGATTCTGGCTAACTGGACGAATGTCGAATTGGATGCTTCCTGCCATCGAATAAACAACTTACAAGTGGAGGCTTCGTCTACTTTTGATGAGTTCTGATATGGTCTGCTAATTTTAGTTTATTCTCTCAGAGTGATTATTAGAATATTTCTATAGCATAAATTGGATGTATAACTCTCCTTGTCATATACAACACGACAATTTGGGTGAAACAATATAACAGATTCAAATACTACGACAGAATAATTCAATATAATATTCTTATTTTCAACAGTTGAAATATGATCAATTCAATGACCTTATATGTTGTGGATGAATGATACATTGTCAGCTAATTCAGAGAGAAAGTTATAAATGAAGGTAACCTCAAGGTGCGAAAATTATAATGAGACTTGTCTGAAACTAAAGCATCTTGATATGAAATTTCATGTATCATTATCATAGTGGACTATAATGATTAGGGGTACATTTCATGTGCATACGGATTCTGTTTTGAGATACGTACTGATATTAGATACAAATTAGAATGCTAATATTAAATATATATATAACTCGCGCTGGGTTGCTTCTATACACCAAGTACTTGTGCTACCAAGTTATCTACGTTAGATTACTTTTTGATCATTTTATCTTTTTAGATACAATACTAATTCCAACATCAGCATCAATCTTAGGAGACACAAATCATGCTCTTATTCAAGGGCCGCATAAATCTAATAGCATTAATGATTTGATGCTATTAGAAATATTCAGTCTAATTATATATATATATATATATATATATATATATTATTATATATATAATTATATATAGGGCGTGGCTACTATACTATTTGAGTATTGAAGCCATCGTACTCATAAAAGTGTTTCAATGATGAAGGCTTCCGAATCGACGATCCACTCGCGTTAAATATGATTAGATGTATTTAAAACTTTCTAGAAATAAATTTCGTACTCATAATATTATAATAGGGGACCCTATATATATATATATAATATAGAATTGAGGCTAGAAACTTTTAGAAGCCAAGACGCAACCCCTTAAGTGTTTCTAAGTTTTTAAACCCTTGGATTACTCCTTAATTACTAATAATCTGGATCCAAATACTATTCCACCTACCACTAACTACCACACATCTCAACCTAATCTCTCTATCCATGGTTAAAAGCTCAAGCACCACCCCTTGGTACTTTGAGAGTATTCTAAGCTCAACTCTGCTTCGTCTCTCTCTCTCTCTCTCTTCTCTCTCAAAATATATATAATATATTAATAAGTATTTTGTGTAGAGCTATAATGCTACAGAAGTAATAAATGTTGTGGTGGTTCGACTTTTGCTCTTGGGATCAAGGATTGTACGGTTGGATGATTGCAATCGCGTCCTAGAGTAGAGTGGTAGCTCCTAGGGCTAAGTGGTCCCTATAAGGTAATAATATTAATACAAAGGTTAGAAAATGATACAAGGGTTGATATGAGGGCAAAAAATCGAAGCACAGGTTCTCTATGTTCCGATAGTATAGTAACTCTACCATATATATATTATAATATATAATATTTATTTATTATACTATATATATATAATATAATATATAAGAGTCCAGCTATGGGCTTGTAAAAGTAAAAGCATTTGGTGGTTGTAAGTTTTATTACCGTTAGATCGTACTCTTCGAGTACATTTTTAACCATTAAAATTATACTATCACAATCCACTCAACCACTCACTGGGGCACCACATATCCTAGAACCGATATGCTTTAATCCAATAGGCTAAAATCTACAAGCATCAATAAACTTGGTATTTTAAAAAGCATAGGACGCTCATATTATATAATATATATATATATAATATATATATATATATTATATTATAATATATATATATATATAATTATATTATATACTAGGCTGGAATACTATTAATAGCATGAATAACTTGTGGCTATTAAGTTTTCATGCCTTGGATTAAAAGATGTGCGGTTAGGATGAATGTGAGTCCTTAGGGTTGAGAGGGTGGTAATTATTGAATAGTATAATCAATACGGATGAAAATGATAAAAGAGATAAATCTAACGGCAGAAACTGATAGCACCAAATATTTTCGTGGCTGTCAATAGTATCCCAGCGACTCTCTCTCTCTCTCAGATGCAGACTTCCCGTTTTGGGTCGTCGTTATAGGCTCTCACTCTCTATCGAGTCAGGTCGGCACTCTCCTTCCTCTTTCTCGCTCTTAATATATATAATATATCAGTATATATATGAGTCCAGGCTTCCAGCTACTATAACTGCTTATGAGTATAAGGCACTTTGTACTGCATAAGTTTTCGGCCGTTGATGTACTTCTTTGATCATTTCCACCATTTAGATGCATACTATTCAAAGCAACTACTCACTCAAAAACCCTGACCATATTAACCTAAACGAAGACTACTATTATCCTAACGCGACACATCCTTCATCCAATAATCGAAAGCTATAAGTGACAAAAGGGTTATAGACAGAAGAGTATAGTATAGTAGCCCTAGCTATATATGAGTCCGGCTACTATAATTCTTATGAGTATAAGCCAGTGTATTAAGCTAAGGCACGAAAGCTCTGTGGCTCCTAAGCCGATATTTCCGATGATGAGGATGCTTCCGAATCAACGATCCAAGCTGCTGTTAAACTTGATTACGTAATTTGAAGTATCTAGAAATTAATTTTATGATTTTTCGATATATTTAACCAATTTTAATTATCGAATTAATGCAACCAATAAAATTTTACAAAAATATAAAAGCTACTTAAATTTCTATGCTGTAATTTTTGTAGAGTAGGCCTTCTCATCGAATAGAATAATGCTTTCAGATAGCTCATCATTTAGTTAGGTTCGTATTCAGTGGTACAAATTAATATTTGCATTGGCAAACATTGCTGGTACAATAAGTCTATAACAGTACATATTTCGTGTCAAAGACGCTAAATTGGGCACATACATTATTATTTTTTTAATAAAGATCTTTAAAAGTAGTCCTGTCAGCAATACTCAAATATATATAATTGGCGGTTCCTGTTGATCAAGGTTTCCTCTTATTGGCTACAATAATATATGAATAATGTCAAACAAAAAATTAACCAGTAACAAACATAAATATAGTATAGTATTCTTTTGTACATTCGCCACATGATGAGAGGTAAACAAGGAACAAAATAACACGCAATCGCACATACAACAGTGACCTAAATTTCATAGTTTACAGGGTCTTTAGTTTACTGTAGAAAACATAATAATACATTAAGACAAAGAGATGAAAACATAATACATTTAATGACGCACAATGCAACGCACAAATCCTTTTTCACAACACCAATTAACGACCACACATAGCAATAACATATAGAATATGCCATACGCCATTAACAAATTTTTTTTTTAAATGTTTTATTATGTTTTTTTTTTTTTTGTTTTTTTTTTTTGCTTTTTTTTTTGGTGATGGCAAACAGCAAATTCTTTGACGAACAATAAGCAATCACACAACAGCAATATACATACCCATTAATAAACATTTCATTTCCCCCGAATTCTTCAGAAGCTAAAAAAAGCCCATCAGCCCTGCAGAAAGATGGTGAATGCAGACATAGAATTAGAACACTGTAAAAAAGTGAGCACAATGAGAATAAATGATACATTAATAATTAAAATAGATTTAATGATACAATTTAATTGCAAGATCATTGAAATCTTATCCTTTGAATATTCGGAATCATAGAAAATTACTGCAAGAGAATGATATAAAATGACTTTTTTTAACGACCTTTTGAATATGTAGGAATTAAGTAAGGAAAAGTAATGTATCTGCACGATGTTGATTTAGTGCATTTAAGATTCGGAAACACAGTGATTTAGAGAATGGCTTGTAGGATTGTACCAAACCACTTGCAATATAAGCCATCTAGACAAATATATGCATACACTTCAATACAGATTCTATATTTGGTGGCCTGAAAGAAGAAACTGAAAGAGCAATTACATAGAGATGCATGCAAACACATAACTAGTAGTTGATAGATAGATGAGTGATTATAAAGCATTTCAATCTAAAACTAAGTCAGTTACATCGTTTTAATTCTAATCTCAAAAAACAATAGACAGGTGCGAGAGAAGTTTGAAGTACTCAAGATCTTCGCTGATTCATCAGACTCTGATTAACTTATGCTTTTAATGTGAGGAAGAGTAGAAGATGCAGGAATTCAAGGTTTGGCAACGTAGAGAAGGGAGGCGATACGTACCTTTTTCCGACATTACAAGAGCATAGTTGAAGGCTGTTTCCTACAGGGGGCGTTGATGAGCATACGCCTGCTGAAAGGGGTCAATTTCTACGGATTCTTCTCTAATCGGACATCCGCGTATTTGTAAACTTTTGAGTGACCTGGGCCAAATTCATCACTGCATGCAGATTTGAGCAGTTCTGGCAGAATGAGATATTCTAGAAGAGTGCAGTTCCCTGCCAAATCCACCGAAGATATGAGACGCCAGAACAATTCCTCGGATACTACGGAGTGGAGAGATCGGTCAGGTTCAAACTGTAAGCGATGCTGTTCGCAGTTACGACTCGGTAATCGTAAGATCAGATAGATTGGGAATTCGCTTGGTAGGATTGCATCTACATCTGCACAAAGATCAAAAGGATATATGCACCGAGCAAGTGACGGCAGCTCAGCAGTTTCAATGATCCAAGCACGGGCATCTCAGATTAGAAAGGAGATTTCCCAGACGGGGAGGGATTTATACCATCAAGCGGAAGTGAGAGCCCAGCAGTTGCTCAGACGCTAAAGTTTAGGAGTGATTTTAAGTTGCAGGACGCTGCCGCATAGTAGTAAGACGGGTTATTCATTATGAGATCTCTAACAACAGCCGCGTAAGGGAGGGGAAGGTATTGTTGTAGGCATAACGAGGAGTGCGTGGTCGGTAATGTTGCATCGCTCGAGCCGGAGCCTAATAATGGTAGAGGGAAATAGACTTTGGCCTCATTATTGTCTGCTGTAAATTAACTTCTGTTTTTTCGTTCATTCGCGTCTCAAACCATCCCCTCACACGCGATGATTCCGCATCGCGGCAGGTCAGCACTGTTGTTATGCTCTTGGCCATTCAATTCGCGCTAGAAATTCGCTCATTTCTCTTTCGTTGCTGGACTAGTTCTATAATTGGGTGTTGGACCATTCCTACGTCTGTTCGTCATGACCTCTCTAGGATTCTTGTCATCTTGACTCAAACTGCGCGTCTTCGTTTGTTACGAAGGTGAGAAATGGCGCGAGAATATTGTGAATTTCTTAGAGTCTGGAGGAATGGTGTGTAATGCTTCAAGTCTAGTAAAATATCACAAAGCTCGATGATTGCATAAGGTAAAGCTGTCCATAGGTGGGAGACTTCTTCAAGCTTCCACACCATCTCAGCGCAGTTCTTGATGTTGGATTTTGATTTTCGGGCCCACTGACGGTCCTCGATGAACCGTCACTAGATGAACTGGTGAGATTGGGAGGCAATTGAGACCCTCAGATTTCAGCATCCAATATAGAATACATGGTCCTCGCTGTCTGCAGCCATCTCACTGGAGCGAATCAAGATCTCTTTTCTTTCAAATCGGCGGCAATCGCGTCTCTTCCTCTCAACATTCTCCAAGTTAATCAATGTGACAGGTTCCCTCGAAGTCGTTCAATGTTCATTTATGTTGCTTCCAGTTCGTATCCTTTTTCCTTTCTCACCTGAAATTCTCCTAAGGAGCGCTGTTGCAAGGAGCTTAACGTTGCGATTCCGCTATGCCAGAAGGGCAGGGTCAGTATAACATTAGGCAAGCCGATCAACGTCGTAGGGGCGTGCAGGAGCGAGGCTAGTGGCCATTTTCTACTTACCACACCTGTAGCCTGAATACAGAAGTGCACACCAAACTCGGCCACGGACTACACGAACTCGCTAGTCGCTCACTGAAACTTGTCAGATGCAAGGTGCTTCATTTCGCTTTAAACTTTGCCAAAATTTCTAAATTTAATCCAAACACAGAGCACGCGCAACTTTTTAAGCTCCTTGAAGATGTCGTCGCATGCAACATTTTTCGTCTGGAGGAGAGAGCTTTCCTCTTTCACGTACGATTTAGGGTGCGAAGTTTCCTTCCAAGTTTGAGCAAGTTTCGCTCTTCATCATCTCAAGTTTGTCAGCCGTATGCACAGTGCGAATAGTCGACGGGATCTCGCTCTGACCGATGTACGCTTCTATCTAACAATCACTGCGGAGTAAACTTTACTGCGCTAGATCATCATAGCAATTCATGCAACGTGTAGTAAGAAACAGGCTTACTGTTCCAGAGGAGGGACGGAATCTGTTATAAGCAGCTGAATGTAGAATCTGGACACCTAAATAATCACTAGGTAACCTCGCTGCTTCGCTCACCCTCGATCATTCGGGATCATCCGGACTCTGACTAAACGGCACCAATGCGCCATCCAGCAGCTGAACGCAAGTTTTAAAGCTTTGAACTTGTAGCCTCCTAGGATACAGGCGACAGTAGGAAACACTGGCTGAAGATGTGCCGACAAATGCCCGAAAATCCAATCTCAGGGCTTTGGTTTTGTCGGCCACGGAGCCAGAGTCCCTGTCCGAAGTTTCCAAATATGGCATGCAAAATTTACTTGGACGAAGGAGATCGGCATCCTTGTAGCGATTGCTCTTGGCCACCATCTTGGCCTAGCGTAGGTCTTGTTTTCAATCGCCAGAAATTGTCTTTGCATTTCGTTTTAAATCTTCTATTAAGTGAGAATGGAATTCCCGCTAGCAATTGCGTATTGAATACGAAAAGATTCCGCAAAGTCATTCCTCGCTGGCTAAATCATTCCAAATGACAAATGTATTCTACACCAGCGCACGCATTGCAGCAGCAACAATCTTTCTCGGCGGCATCGTCCGTGTTGAGACGTAACTAAAATCTTGCTGCCCGACGGAGACAACATTTGCTTAAACTATCTGAATATGTATCCCAGGTTCTGTATCCGCGTCTTACTTCGTGTGACACAAAACATCATGCTATCACGAGCAGGAATTCTTCGCGTTCAGCTTTTGTTCATTTATCAGTCTGTAGGCTTCAGCTGTTGAGGTTTGCGCCACGACTCACATCGTGTCGAGGTTAGATAAAGATGGGTATGGAACGTTGCGGTTCGATATCATAGGGTTAACAATCTTCTTGAGGCTCGCTTGCGATATGAAGCTGTTGTTATGATGTCTTTCATAATATTTTCGGATGGCGTTGAAACGTTGAGCATGCGTGGACTCACATGATGGGTGAAATGTTGTCTGTCACCTAACTCGCTCCCCGAGCTGCTGGCAAACTGTACTTGGCGTAGAGTAGTCTTCCCGAACCCCGTGCGACGCGGACTATGGCAATTATAGGTATAATGGTGTACGG
>NW_017891456.1:0-6299 GCF_001540865.1 Ananas comosus | reverse complement strand
TCTCTCTCTCTCTCTCTCTCTCTCTCTCTCTCTCTCTCTCTCTCTATATCTCTATATATATATATATATATATATATATATAGAGTCCAGGCTGTCCAGCTACTATACTCTTATGAGTATAAGCCCCTTTGTACTCATAAGTTTTCGGCCGTTAGATCTACTTCTTTGATCATTTCCACCCATTAGATCATACTATTCAACCAACTACTCACTCAACCCTAGGAGACCACTATTAACCTAACCGAAGACTACTATTATCCTAACCGCACATCCCTTCATCCAATAATCGAAAGCTTATAAGTACAAAGGGTTCTATACACAGAAGAGTATAGTATTAGTAGCCCTAGCCTATATATGAGTCCGGCTACTATATTCTTATGAGTATAAGCCCAGTGTTATTAAAGGCGGTAAGGGCACGAAAGCCTCTGTGGCGTCCTAAGCCGAAATATTCCGAGATGATGGATCGCTTCCGAATCAACGATCCCAAGCTGCTGTTAAACTTGATCTAGCGTAATTTTGAAGTATCTAGAAATTAATTTTATGAGTTTTTCGATATATTTACCAATTTAATTATCGAATTAATGCAACCATAAAATTTTACAAAAATATAAAAGCTAATTAAATTCTATCTGTTAAATTTTTGTAAGAGTAGGGCCTTTCATCGAATAGAATAATGCTTTCAGATAGCCTCATCATATTGTTAGGTTCGTAGAGTGGTACAAATTAATTTGCATTGGCAAACAATGTGCTGGTACATAAGTCTATAACAGTCACAATTTCGTGTCAACAGACGCTAAAATGCACATACATTATTTTTTTTTAATAAAGATCTTTAAAAGGTAGTCCTGTCAGCAATACTCAAAATATATCACATTGGCGGTACCGCTTGATCAAGGTTTTCCTCTTATTGGCTACATAACTACTATGAAAAGTCGAAACAAAAAAAATTAACCAGTAACAAACATAAATATAGTATAGTATTCTTTGTACATTCGCCACAATTGAGTGAGAGGTAAACAAGGAAGACAAAATAAAACAACCCAAATCGCACATACACAGTGACAATAAATTTCAAGTTTACAGGGTCTTTAGTTTACCTGTAGAAAACATAATAATACATTAAGACAAAAGAGCATGAAAACATAATACATTTTAATACGCACAATGCAACCAAGCACAAATCCTTTTTCACAACACCAATTAAACGATCCACACAATAGCAATAACATATAGAATATGCCATACCATTAACAAATTTTTTTTTTAATGTTTTCATTATGTTTTTTTTTTTTTTTTTTTTTTTTTTGCTTTTTTTTTTTTGGATGGCAAACAGCAAATTCTTTGACGAACAAGTAGCAATCACACAACAGCAATATACATACCCATTAATAAACATTTCAATTTCCCCAATTCTTCAGAAGCTAAAAAAAGCCGCATCAGCCCTGCCAGAAAGATCGGTGAATGCCAGACATAGAATTAGACACTTTAAAAAAGTGAGCACAATGAGAATAAATGATACATAACTATTCAAATAGATTATAAATGATACAATTTAAATTGCAAGATCATGAATCTTATCCTTTGAACTATTGCGAATCCATAGAAAATTACTGGCAAGAGAACTGATATATAAATGACTTTTTTTAACAGAGCACTTTTGAATATGTAGGAATTAAAGTAAGGAAAGTAATGTATCTGAACGCATGTTGATTTAGTGCATTTAAGATTCGAAACACAGTGATTTAGAGAATGGCTTGTAGGATTGTACCAACCACTCTTCAATTATAAAGCCCAATCTAGAACCAAATATATCATACACTTCAATACAGATTCTATATTGGTGGCCTGAAAGAAGAAACGTGAAAGAGCAACTTGACATAGAGATGCATGCAAACACATAACTAGTAGTTGATAGATAGATGAGTGATATAAAGCATTTCAATCTAAGAACTAAGTCAGTTACATCGTTTTAATTCTAATCTCAAAACAGCAGGTGCAGAGAAGTTTGAAGTACTCAAGATCTTCGCTGATTCATCAAGGACTCTGATTAACTTATGCTTTAATGTGAGGAAAAAAAGAGATAAGAAGATGCAGCGAATTCAAGTTTGGCCAATTCGTAAGGAAGGAGGCGATTAGCGTACTTTTTCGCGACATTACAAGAGCATAGTTGAAGCTGTCTTCCTACAGGGATGGCGTGATGAGCATACGCCTGCTGAAAGGGCTCAATTTCTACGGATTCCCTTCTCTAATCGGACATCCGCGTATTTGTAACTTTTGAGTGACCTGTGGCCAAATCATCACTGCATGCAGATTTGAGTCAGTTCTGGCAGAATGAGATATTCTATGAAGAGTGCAGTTCCCTGCCATCCAGCGAATGAATGAGACGCCAGAACAATCCGTCGGATACTACGGAGTGGAGAGATCGGTCAGGTTCAAACTGTAAGCGATGCTGTTCGCAGTACGACTCGAGTAATCGGTAAGATCAGATAGATTGGGCAATTCGCCCTTGGCTTAGGATTGCATCTACATCTGGCACAAGATAAAGGATATAAATGCACCCAGAGCAAAGATGGACGGCAGCTCAGGCAGTTTCAACTGTCCAAGCAGGGGCATCTCAGATTAGAAAGGAGATTTCCCAGTACGGGGATGGGATCTTATACTCATCAAGCGAAGTGAGAAGCCCAGCAGTTGCCTCAGACCTAAAGTTTGGAGTGATTTTAAGTTGCAGGACGTGCCGCATATAGTAAGACGGGTTATCATTTGAAGATCTGCTAACAACAGCCGCGTAAGGGAGGGGAGGTATTGTTGTAGGCATACCGAGGAGTGCGTGGTCGGTAATGTTGCAATCCCTCGAGCCGGAGCCTAATAATGGTAGAGGGCAAATAGCTTTGCCTCATTTTGTCTGCTGTAAATTAATTCTGTTTTTCGTTCATCAGCGTCTCAACCATCCCCCACAACAGCGAGTGATATCCGCATCGCGGCAGTCAGCACTGTTGTTATGCTCTTGGCCATTCAATTCGCGGCTAGAAATTCGCTCATTGTCTCTTCGTTGCTGGACTAGTCTTCTTTAATTGGTGTTGGGAACCATTCCTACGTCATGTTCGCTCATGACCTCTCTACTGGATCTCTGTCATCTTGCTCAAACTGGCGTCTTTCGTTTGTTACGCAAGGTGAGAAATGGCGCGATGAATATTGTGAATTTCTTAGAAGTCTCGGAGGAAGGTGTGGTAATGCTTCAAGTCTAGGTAATAATATGCCAAAGCTCGATTGATCTGCATAAGGGTAAAGCTGTCCATAGGTGGTGAGCTTCTTCAAGCATTCCACACCATCCTGCAGGCGCAGTTCTTGAATGTTGGATTTTGATTTTCGGTGCCACTGACGGTCCTCGATGAAACCTCCTAGATGAACGTGGTGAGATGGGAGGCATTGAGACCCTCAGAATTTCAGCATCAAATAGAATTTACATGGTCCTCGCTGTCGAAGCCATCCAACTGGAGCGAATCAAGATGCTCTTTTCTTTCAATTCGGGCGCAATGCGCTCGTCTTCCTCTCAACATTTCTCAAGATTAATCAATGTGACAGGTGTCCGCTCGAAGTCGTTCAAGTTCCTTTATGTTGCTTCGCAGTTCGTATCCTTTCCTTTCTCACCTGAAAATTCTCCTAGGCCTTGCAAGGAAGTTAACGTTGCGATTCTCGGCTATGCCAGAAGGCCAGTAGATACGGCAAGCGACCAACGTCGTAAGGCGTGCAGGAAGCGAGCTATTGCATTTTCTACTTCCAACACCTGTAGCTGATACAGAGTGCACACCAAACTCCGGCAACACGAACTCGCTAGTGGCCACCTGAAACGTCAGGATGCGAAGGTGGCTTCTTTTCGCTTATAAAACTTTGCCAAATCTAAATTTAATGCCCAAACCAGAGCCAGCGCGCAACTTTTTAAGCTCTTGAACGATGTCGCCATCGCAACATTTTTCGTGCTGGAGAAGACGCTGTTCCTCCTTTCACGTGACGATTTAGGTGCGAAGTTTCTTCCAAGTTTGCAAGATTTCGCTCCTTCGATCTCTTCAAGTTTGTCAGCCGTATGCACAGATGGCGAATAGTCGACGGGATCTCGCTCTGACCGATTCACGCTTCTATCTAACAATCACTGACTGGAGTAAACCTTTACCGCCGCTAGATCATCAAGCATTTCATGCAACGTGTACGTAGAAGACAGGCCTTAACTGATTCCAAGAGGAGCGGACGCGAATCTGTTATAAGGCTGAATGTAGAATCTGGACACTGAAAAATCACTAGGCTAAACCTCGTGCCTGCGTCTCGCACCCTCGATCATTCGGGATCATCCGGAACTCCTGCACTAACACCTGCGCCATCCAGAGCTGAACGCAGTTTTAAAGCTTATGAACTTGTAGCCTCCTAGGATACAGGCGACAGTACGAAAGCAGCTGAAGATGTGCCGCAATGCCGAAAACTCCACATACATCAGCGGCTTTGGTTTTGTCGCCGGACCAGAGTCCCTGTCTGCGAATCGTTTCCAAATATGGCATGGCAAAAAAATTTACTTGCGAACAGGAAGGAGATCGGCCATCCTTCGTCAGCGATTGTCTTGGCCAACCATCTTGGCCAGCGTAGGGTCCTTGTTTTCAATTCGCCGAAATTGTCTTGCATTTCGGTTTTAAATCTTCTCTAAGTGAGAATCGGAATTCCCGCTAGCAATGCGTATTGAATCGAAAAGATCCGCAAAGTCATTCCTCCTGGCTAAATCATTCCAAATGACAAATGTATTCTACACCAGCGCACATTGAGCAGCAACAATCTTTCTCGGCGCTCGTCCGTTTGAGACGTAACTAAATCTTGCTGCCCACGGAGACACATTTGCTTAAACATCTGAATATGTATCCCAGGTTCTGTCTCGCGTCTTCTGTGTGCACAAAACATCATGCTATCACCGAGCAGGAACTTCTTCGCGTTCAGCTTTTGTTCATTTTCAGGCTGTAGGCTTCAGGCGTGTTGAGGTTGCGCCACGACCAATCGTGTCGAGGTTAGAAGATGGTATGGAACGTTGCGGCGATATCATCAGGGTTACCGAGATCTTCTTGAGGCTCGCTTGCGATATGAAGCTGTTGTATGATGTCTTTCAAACATTTTCGGATGGCGTTGAAGTTGCAAGATGCGTGGACCCACATGATGGGATGAAAATGTTGTCCTGTCACGCTAACTCGCTCCCCAAGCTGCTGCAAACGTACTTGCGTAGAGTATCTTCCGACCCCGGCGACCGGACTATGGCAATTAAGGTATAGGGGTACGCCTCTGCACGGTTCATCTTCAACCCGAATGATTTCGTCATCGATCTTCATCGCGGCAGAACACTTTCGGCGGAGGAGCGAGATGGTCTCTGCGTTGCTAATCCAGGCGCTGCTGCCGTCTATCGGCTGGGCCGCCTAACAAGCGTGCGGAGTTTCTCGGCTTCGCCGGCGATCTTTTCAAGCTTGTTCAAGCTTACTCCGCTTCAGCTTGAATCTTTGTGAGGCGACAGCATGTCACCGGCCGCTTTTATCACCCAATTTCACCCGTTTTGGTATGTGAAAAGGAAGAAGATACGTACCGGAATTAGTTTTGGCCTCTTAGGGCACTGCTTGCTGCCGCCAGCCGCCTTGCGTCTGAGGCCGTTTGTAGTTGAGGGAGGTCCCGCGAGTCCTCACGCGCCGTCGTAAGCGCTTTTCAGCGGCTCTGCAGGCCAGAACCCTCCCACCCGCTCCTGGTGCGGGCTGCCCTATACCGCTTTCCTCGATCACCGATTTCAGCACCCGGGAGGACGGTGGGCCCTAGCTTCTGCAGCTTCTTCTTCGCGTTGATGCCTAAGCTGCGAAGCTTTCGGCGAGCAGCTTCGGGGTCCACGAGAGGGAGCGCCACCCAATCCAGACTCCCAGCGCGCTAGATCCATGCGCTTCTACTTAACTCGCGCCTTCTCGTGCCAGCAAGCTCAGAACAGAAAGCTAGCTAGGTAGCTGCCGGCTGAGAATTAACCGGCACCAAAACAAGCGTGTGGAATTAAGGCCGCGCCACAAATGTTGCGCAACTACCCTGGACAATTCAATGAATAACAATTTGTTCCTCACCGAGGAGACGGTTGACCATGTATTCGTTCCCTGTGTTTTTTCAAGATTTCTAATGATGATGAGCTTTGAGATCGGACCGGCTTGGGGGATAGTGGGATGACGTGACAGCGGGGTCTGAGACTGTGGATGACGAGGACGGCATCTATTAGCAGGACAACGAGAGTTGGCAACTTGCATTGG
>NW_017891455.1:0-17793 GCF_001540865.1 Ananas comosus | reverse complement strand
TCACTACCGGGAGAGGAGAACCGTCTATCCCGTAGTTTCGATTCACTTCACTTGTTTTATGGCATACCGGGAGAGGAGAACCGTCAATCCCGTTGAATCACTACCGGGAGAGGAGAACCGTCGATCCCGTAGTTAAGATTCTATTTCTGCCATCACACCATTCCTAAGGATTCCGGAATCCATTTTCACCACTTAAGGGTTTACTCACTGACCCTATGTTGACGACCTTCCTAGGTCTATATCATTCATTTTCTAGTGGTCCTATTGCCACTATAACTCATCGCTTAATTCAATTTTACTAAAAGTCACTCTAACTCATAACCTAGGTTCTTTTACACTAGGTTTCATATTCTTTCACCTAGATCTCGACTCTAGGTTTACTAATTCAACCTATGTTCGTTGACAGTAGGTTTATTTCATGTCCAACCTATGTTTCATAACACTAGATTCATGCCACTCGATCTAATCATTATCCTAGTTATCCACGCCTAGGATTACAACATGCACATTTTCATTTACTTTGTTACCGTTCAGATTTCTACTCAATTGGAGCTGTCGATTTATACCCAATTCTTAGGGATTTTACATGAAGTTCATAGTTTACATACCATTGAGGTTTCGAATCAACTAGAATTAGCGACGTCCATATAGCATCTATATTCACATTTCACATTCAACTTATATGCTCTTGGCATCTATGTAGGCTTTAGCATATAGCGACATTCATATAGCGACATTCATATAGTATGTAGGCTTTAGCATATATATTCACATTTCACGCATTCATATGCCTACTCATAAGCATTTAGCATTCATGTTCATAGGTCGACAATCATATTCATATATATGCGTCAAATGAAACAAGGATTTACTTTGGCATGGAAGTGACCTAATCACTTCGGTAAGCACAACCCACCTTTCTTTGGTGCCGGAATGGAAGAAATGCGCTTCTAGCGCTTTCCCGAGAATCGCGACCCGCGCTCGTGACTATCGACGCCGAAAATCTTCTTTTGGCGATATCTTCGCGTAGGCTCGACGGATTGCCGAACCGACTTCGCCAACGCGTTTGTTTAACCTTCAATTAGGTTTATACGCGGTCAATTCCCCGCTAGGACTTCAATCCTCAGGTTGATATATCTTGCAGATTACCGCTGCTCGGAAGCCACCTCACAGCCCAAACCCAATCCGCATGGCACCACAACAACCCGAAAGTCACGGAAAAATCGGTCGACGAAACGGTCTCAAAATCGGCTCTTCGCAGTCGAAGCGCCGGAAAAATCCAACACGCGCGGGGGATCGATCGGCTCGTCGAACGACACCGATTTCATCAATTTCTTCTTCTTCTTCTTCTTCTTCTCTTTTTTTTCCTTTGTTTCCCTTTCCTTCTCTCTCTCATGCGTACAGGAGAGGATAAGAATGGAGGTTCCCCTGGCAGGTTAGTGGAAATCCACTAAGCCTATGCGATAATTACCATAATGCCCTCCGACTTATCCGTTTAGCGACCTTGGATCAGATACCCTTCGTAAGCTCTTCCGAAAGTCCGATTGAGCTCAAATTTGACAGGAATGTTCGTTTTTACTTAACAAGTCCACTGAAATTTTAACATTTCAGTTTCGACCCCGTTTGGTCACTGCGAACTGTCCCGAACTGTAATCTTTATCAGATAACTTCCAAATGCTATTTCTCTCTGTACAGGTGTCAGAAAAATCTGAAACTTCAAATCTAGCCTCATTAAAATGTTCCTGACATCTCTGCGAATTTTTATAATTTTCTGACACTGTGCATTTTTCTGCTAATTTCTCAGTCTCGTTCTTTACAGAAAATTCTACATTTTCCGTTTTCACTCCAATTTCTTCCAAACACTTCCAAAATATACCAAGGGACCTTCACAAGCTACTAATTTAATTTGGAAGCAATTTCTTTTCATTTTGACATTATTTGAGCCAAATTAGCAATAGAATCGGCTCCAATTTCATTACACGGCAGAAATTTCTCCTTTTTGCACTACCACTTCGCACTGAACACTTCAAAACCCTTTGAAAACACACCCTTGGCTTTTCCGAAACTTCACAATTGATTCGGAGATTCCACAATTTATCCTTACGCCTTACTTTAATTCTTTTAATCAAAGTTAGCGTCGGAAATCCGAAATTCTCTTTATATTTCGTTTCGCGCCCAATTTGCGCCGAAACACTTATTTATCTCCAGAATTCATTCACACGCATCACAAATCACTCGGGGATGATGTCCAACTAGCTCAATCCTCACTTTGACCCTCTAGGTCAAAGTTGACATCGCAACTCCAAGTTTTCATATGTTACACTCTCAAAATACAAAAGAAAGAGCAAACCACCTAAGCAAGAACCGCTCTTCGCTAGCTAGCTAAGCGATCCCCTTGCCGCGATCCCGTGCCTCCGCCGGTGCCGAAGGCTCTGAAGAGAAAACCAGAAAACAGGGGCGTGAGAACTATTAAAAATAGTTCCCAGTGGGCAATTACTGACTTCAGTGAACTGCGCCACAAGGCCCAAAAGCTACAAGAAGAGGTCAGTGACTAACAATGTAATAATTAAACGGTAAGTGAAATATAACCTACTATAACATAGAGTCTCCACTTAGCATGATTTGCATAAGTAATAAATCAACTATAACATGGATGTACATGGATGTGTAAGACATGCATAAGCGTAGGAATGCAACCAATCCAATGTCCTCAATGCAAAGATAGTAAAATGTCGTCGTATACCATTCTAGTCCAAGTCCACTCTAATAGTTTTAAAGTTCACATTGCATGATCTGTCACTAAGTCCCAATCATATAAGACCCACCCGAAGGCTGTCTGGCCTGCGCCGTGCCTAATGGCCCCGTGGTAGTCAACATCCCCACTCTAGGGATGAGCCTCCCCCACGGCGATCCACTTCGGCGCCCAATCCCGCACGGCGAGCATGTGTCGCGATGGCTATCTCCGGAGTGCCGGCTTGTAGGGAGCGACCCTCACAAGCATGTGCGAATGAGCACAAATGGCAAGCAAGCAATGATCTGTCTCAAGTACCAAGTCCTCATGTCTAAAACATGGAATATGTCAAGTACCACGATGGCCAATCTCTATGTCGTCATGTCTCTAACATGGAATATAGCAGATACGTAATGGCCTATCAATATGTCTCTATGTTGCAGTTTAAAGGTTTACTAGTTCCCAAGTGCCTCTTGATGACACTTTTATTCTCTATGTCAAGCATGATAGGTATGTTCTCAAGTACACATTTCTAGTCATTATCCTCATGGGTGACATGTTCTCAACTTGCAAAGATAAGCACTTTCCATATGCATGCATTCTACTCATATAGCTCTACTATATAGTGAAATTTTTTTTATGATACACAGGGCATGCATTATAAGTGTTCTAAAATTCATATAAATTCCGTTTAGCATAGAAATGCATTTATTTCCATAAAAAGACAAGTATTTTACTCATAGGGGCCATTTTGCCCCGATTCAAGAAGCCAAACCCACCGATGGTAAACGAAACCCTTCGTTTGCTCCAACGAAGATGTCCAATAGCCTCCTAGTATCCTAGAGGTATAGAAACATGTGTCAAACAAAGCTCACGAACAAAGCTAAGCTCAAACATTAAGCTTCTCTAGCTAGGTTGGAGAAAACTCACCGAAAGCTAACGAATCTCTCTCGATCTCAAAAAGGGAGTTAGATTCCTTCAAATCCAACCTAATTCAAAGTTCTAAACCAATCAATTTGGTTCTAGAAGCTACAAATCAAAAATCCCCATTTTTAGCCCTAAAACTCAAAATCTAGGGTTTGATCTAGTAACAACCAACAAAATCCGAATCTAGAGGAGAGGATCTTGTCTCTTACCTCTTAGAAGCTTCAAACCAAGCTCAAAGTTCTCAAACTTCAAGAATATTCCCTCAATCAAGCTCCAAACCTAAGCTCCAAGCTTCAACAATGGTGGAAATAGCTCCAAAATGCAAAAGAGAGGGAAAAACCATCAAAACCCAAGCAAAAAGGTGATCAAAACCAAAGGGAGGAGAAGAGGTTCTCCCTACCTTGCTTCTCCACGGTTTCCAGCTCAGGGAGAGTTCCATGGGGCGTGGGGACACATACAAAAGTCCACAAATGCGAAAAACCCCCTGCAGTTTCGAACAGTTCAAACACTGCACTGCGTACCGGTACACGGGCCAGCGTACCGGTACACCCTCTACGAAAATGCCCAGCCCGAGCCTCGGGTTGGCTGAGAAGCGGCCAAAGTCGATGGCTGTACCGGTACAGCCATCACTCCTGTACCGGTACACAGCCCTCAGAAGGCAACCCGAGAGCTAACCAAAAATCTGATTTTTCGGGTTTTGGTGCTAGGCTTCAAACCTCAATCCTCGGGACTCGAACCACGGGTCGGAACATAGTCTACGACCGTTCAGAAAGTCTGAGATGGCTCGTCACACAGATCAAACACTCGAACCTCGCAATTTGCAAAGGTCCAGTGCGTCACAAGTGTCCATACCGCGTGCGAAACGCAGTCTTTTGCACATCTTCCGGCTTAATCTTGAGTTGGTGATAATCGGACTGCAGGTCAATCTTTGAATAAACCCGAGACCCTTGCAACTGATCAAACAGATCGTCAATTCTCGGCAACAGGTACTTGTTCTTGATCGTGACTTTGTTCAACTCGCGATAATCTATGCAGAGTCGAAACGTTCCGTCCTTCTTTCGCACGAATAGAACCGGGGCTCCCCACGGCAATACACTCGGCCGTATAAATCCCTTATCGAGGAGATCTATCAATTAAGCCCGCAACTCCTTCAGTTCTGCCGGTGCCATTCGATACGAAGCCTTCGAGATAGGCGCGGTTCCTGGAACCAAATCTATCACGAACTCGATCTTCTGGTCTGGCGGCATTCCCGGTAACTCCGCGGGAAATACATCTGGAAATTCCCGAACCACGAATAACTCCTCAAGTGCCGGAGTCGTCCTTTCGACTTCCACAACGGTTGCCAAATAGGCCACGCAACCGCTGTTAATCAACTTCCTCGCCCTCGTCGCCGACACCATAGCAGCGAAGCGCGAGCTTCTACAGGCCCGGTAGGTGAATTCCTCATGGCCTGGCTCTCGAAAGGTTATCACTTTATTTCGGCAGTGAATAGTCGCATAGTACTTCGAGAGCCAATCCATTCCTAGAATGACGTCGAAGTCTTTCAATTTCTTGAGCACCAACATACGGATGGGCATTATCCAATCGCCGAACCGCACCGGACAAGACGAACACTCCTTACGGACTAGAAAATCACGTCCGGGGCCCGATACTCTCCATGTGCTTTTACTCTCTTGTAGTTCTATGTCATGCATGCGTGCAAATGACCTACTGATGAATGAATGTGTAGCACCTGTATCAAACATGGCTCTGGAGCGAACTCCGTTAATTAAAACCATACCTGCGAGCACATGTCGATCCTCCACCTCAGCAGGTTCCTTGGCTTGAGTTTGGGCGGCGAACACCCGCTCGCTCAGAGCCGATCTCGTCGCCTCAGGTTGGCGTGGTACCATCGCACGTCCAGCCGATGACGCAGCAAGTGGAACTCCTCCATAATGCGCCGGAGTCGCTGGAGCCGATGCGACCGAAGGGGCTGGCGAAGCCCTCACTGGAGCGGCTTATGTGGCTCGCCTGTCCACACGTGAAGCACTTCCCCTCCCGTTGATCACACGTCCTCAGCTCGTGGTTCCCACCACAAATTGTGCACCGCTGCGGTCCACGGCCCTTGGATTGCGTTCGCGGGTACTTCGGGGGCTTCCTTGACTTGGTTTGAGCTCCCGAGCTACTCTGAGCCCGCTTCTTACCAGCGTCCTTCTCGGACGCCTCTCGCTCCTCCCGGATGTGAGCGTTTTCTTGCTCCGTCCACAACGCTCTGTCGAGCACCTCCGCGAAGGTAGTGAGCTTCAAAATGTACACCGCCCGGTAGATATCAGCCCGGAGCCCTCTCTCGAACCAATCAGCTCAATCCCTGTCATCTCGCACTACGTCGGGGACACAATCAATGATGTGAGAGAACACCCGCTCATATTCTACTACCGTGCGGCTATGTTGCTTCAACTTCGGAAATTGCTCTTGGAGCTTCTTCTTCTCGCTATCGGGGAAGTAGTTGACATAGAACAATCCCCGAAACTCCTCCCACGTCAACGGCGGAAGGTCGGAAGCTCGGTTTCTCTTGATTCGCTTCCACCAAACCTTCGCCGTTCGCTCCAAACAATGAGTGGCGAGGTAGACCTTGTCCCTCTCCAACGTGTAGAGGTCCTCGAACAAGGTCGCCATTGAGTCCACTCACGACTCAACCATCCATGGCTCGACCTTCTCTCCCTCGAAGGTCGGTGGATTGAACTTTCGGAACTTCTCGAGAGCCGCAAGCGCGCGCTCCATCTCCTCCTCGAATGCCGTCGCATCGGGTGCCGCCGCAGGAGGAACGCTCGCCGGCGGAGGACGTGTCGCCACCGGAACTGCCGCAATGCTCTCACCCTCAGCCGCCGTAGGCGCACGAGCTGGAGATGGGGGCGGGTCACGGCCCTCAGTCGCAGCTGCAGTTGCCGCTGCAAAATGCCGCTTCATAAGCCCTTGGAGCTGCTCGAATCGGCTCTCCTGGCGCTGTACAATGCCGGTCAATGCCGACACCTGCGCCCGTAGTTCCTGTACTTCACTAGATCCGGCTTCCTCGGGCACCTCAGGAGATGGTGCCGGAATGGACCTACGCACGTAGCGTCTTAGGGACATTGTTCCTGCAACGCAACAACCCGGTTAGTCATCTAACCCACTTAACTCCGTCGGATACACTATATTACGCGACTCAACTCCGCCATAAGCGGACGTACACCATTGTATTAGTCCTAACTTTTAGCGTCGTGTTGTCGACCGCCAACACAAACTCCTCGAGCTCGGAACTAACACCGCTCGGATCTATCTCTAGCCACACTAGAGATCTATACTCGATCCGACCTAATCGGATTCTTCCTCAACCGATATAGGTTTACGTTTCTCTCACATACTTATCACCTTAGGGTTGCCAACCTAGGTCTCCTAGGTCCATCCTAGACTCTCTCTTTACTTGCTCTTAATTGCTCTGATACCAACATCTCTGTCACGCCCCCGCCCCGATACCGCTACCAATTTGGTCCGGTTCGGACGCGGCGGACAGACGCCAAACGGACAGCACCTCTCCTGTCCGCCCAAGGCTAAGCAACCAGATTATGTACAATTAAGCACCCAGGAATTTGCTTAAATAACATGCATGATCAAATATGATGCACACAAGTGCAATACATCTAAGAGCAAGAACCACAAGTAATATACAAGTGTATAAAGAGAGATAGTCTAACTATTACAACCATTCGATAGTTACATCATTTGATTACATTACATTTTCATCTTCCAAAATGTAAATACATGTTTTCCAAAATACATCATGGATCTCCAATATCTATTCAAAATATATATGGTATCTAGTACACGAGGGCACTCTAATGCATAATGGAAAGCTACTAACTAACTCACTTAGGGCGCTATGCTCTTGTCGCGATCCTCGCTCGGCTCGCCCCTGTGTGTACCTGTACCCCAAAACCACATGGGGTGAGAACTATATAAATATGGTTCCGAGTGGGTTCGGCCGCCGACGCCGCCGGTTTTCCCACTAGGTCTAAGCTGGCACAGATAGAGAAATAGATAGATATATGGAGAAATGAACTGCAGCTACTCTATCATGCCATCAATGATAATAATGTATGGAACAACTACTATCATGCTAGTACCATGTCATGAGTATATAAAAGTGCATAGTAATGTAAACTACAACATACACTATGTCTACTCAAGGTAATAATGCAAGTCTACTATGCATTCCATGTTTATTACCCAATCTACTTGGTTAACCCGTAGGTTAAACCCTCGACTCACTCTCAATCTCATAGTTGAGGAGAAGCTGCACTCGCACACCAAGACCGTCTGCGGGACAACTACGTCTGCCCCTAGTGAAATACTCCGGAGACTCGTGCCACGGTGGAGTGACCACCGACAGCGAAAATAGACTAGTGAGTATGATCCAATCCTCTCAAGTGGATACCCTATCTACAAGGGTCAACGTGCCTCTGCTGCACAATATACAATACATCCTAGATGCTGGGATCTCTACTATCCCTAGAGCCATGTCATGTTTACTACACTAGACTCGATGCCACTCGTTCGATCATTGTAGTAAGTTTTCTAGTTAGTTGACATGCCACTCGTTCTTGTTTAGTGTTTTTACTACACTAGTTCAATGCCACTCTACTAGGCTATGTCCAAGTTCATCTTATTTGCCACTATAGGATTCTTTGTCTCAAGACCCAATCCTCATGCCTCCCTAGTCCAAGTGTTAAGCCCATACCGCTACACTACTAAGTAAGCATGCAAGGAATGGAAATATACTTCTATTAATCCTATAATGCGCAATCAACATATAATGAATAAAATTAACTTAGACATAAAAGAAAACCCGGATGCTTCGGGATGATACCCCCCACCTCTTGAAGATATGGAGGCTCTAGAAATGCCCTCCAACGGATGTTACGACGACTTCTCGGCCTCTTAGGTCTAAATAAAGCTTGGTCGGCCTTGTTTTGCTGATATCTTTTCTTCCGCTCGACGAATGCAAAATCCGACTTCGCCCCCGCATTTAGGCACCTAGCAATTAGGTTTTCATGGTCTCAAATGAGATCAAACTCATACTTTACCAAAAATCTTATTTTGGAGCCCTAGGGTTAGCATCAAGCTAAAGCCATCTCAAAACCCTAGATTCTAGCTTCAATCCCACCATTCATGGTGCTAGGGGTCTATTTGACCCGATTTTCAAAGCCTAAAACCCAAAAACCCTAAGTTCCATAAGCTAGGGTTTGGTAGCTTACCTCTTAGCTACACCAAAGAGAAGAGGAGAGGGAGGGGAAGATGTCCAAGGTCTTTCTCTTGATCTCCTTCTTCTTCTCTTTCCTTTCCTTCTCTTCCTTTCCTTCTTCTCCTTCTTGTTCTTCTTCTCTTTTCTTTCTAGAGAGAGAGGGAGAGAGTGTGAAAGAGTGAGGGAGAAATGAGGGTTGGAGAGAGAGAGGGGGTCCCCTACACTCTCTAATGTAACAATATCCCAATAAGTCCCTCCACTTTTCATCCTGTGCACTGCCTGTCACTAGGCATTTTCTGCCCAGAGGGACCGGTCTCCCTGACTTGCGACCGGTCCGCGAAAGCTTCAGCACGGGTCACGCGTTCGAGAACCGGTCCTTCCCTGAGAGACCGGTCCCCGGGAGACCGGTCCTTGACCGAGAGACCGGTTTCCGAGAGCAGGATTTTAGGGACTTAGCCAAATTTTGGCTTTTCTCGCGGGGTCACGTTCGGGGACCGGTCTCTCCCTCCCAGGGACCGGTTTCCTCAAGGATCCCCGCAACCACTAGCCGATGGGACCGGTCCCTCCCTGCCAGGGACTGGTCCCCGAGAGCAGTTTTGCTCCAGTGCAGATTTTGCACTAATTGCTCTCGTGGACTCGTTTCCAATGCACTTTTAGTGATTTTGACATCTTTGGTTTTTTCAAAGCTCACCAACACAACCCTTGGTCGATTCTGGATGAAGTCTAACTCTCATATTTCGAGAATTCACTTCCTTACAACAATGGTAAGCAAGCACAACTCATAGTCCACAAGTCCTCAACCGTCACGTTTTAAACATGAAAGGTTCTCTACCGACCTATAGGTCGGAATTTAAATATAATGTAAAATGCTAGTTTAACATGCCATTTGCATTGATAACCTATTTATACAAGTATTCTAATGATCAGGTTGTGAATTTAATATCTTATTCTCTACTTCATAGAGATATAATGGTTTCATCGTAGGTAATAACAATCAATGCATTGAGCCCTTTGTTACTATGTTATAAGCATATGCATATCAATTTGAGCTATATGTTTATACATAATGCCGAATACTCATTAAGTATGCTGCATGATATATTAGTTCTCAACTCTCTACTTGATAGAGTTCTACTTCAACTATTTGAAGCAAATATAGTAGCTATCTTAACCATTTTTTGCATAGTGAGCCTAATGACATAGTTACACTTGACCCACAATTCTATAACATTACTGAGAACGTAGAGAAACTTTGCTTATTCCGGTGAGGTCAAACCCACAAAACAGTCGATGCTTTCCGTCAACTTCTCGAGTGAAGACAATCCACAGCCTCTAGGCGCCCTACATCATATCAAAATCAGCCAAGGTTGAACTAGTAATCTTACATTAAAACCTCGCACAATCCCTTAGTTTTAAGCAAAATTCTCAGCTAAGTGTAAATCAAGATTAATCCTTTTTTCACTTTAGGTTAGAATGCATCAACTCTAGCCCTTTGTGATCATCAAATTTCAGCTGAAAGGTCTTATACCCTGCAGCAAATCTACTGAGAACAATAATAAAAACAGTCCACTGTCAATATCAATATCACTAATTCTCACATCAAGATAAGGAGAGTAGCTTGTTCCTCACCTTCCCCATTTGGAATTCCACTTCTACTGGTTGAAGTGTACCCAGAACCAGTTCACAAGGATGAAAGGTTCAGCTCAAAGAGGACTTCAAAGCTGCTAAAAACAGATTTTAGAACGGCACCAATACACGTACATAATCACTTAGTATAGGTTGGAATTCCACCTAGGTTTAGACTAAAGCTAACCCTCCACCTCCACTTAGGTTGGAGCACCCCAACCAGCTCTCAATTGCTACCAATTTCAGCTCAAAAGAATGTATTCTCCCGCTGCGACCTTGCTGCAATTTATAGAAAACCGCATTAAAGCTATTACTAAACTACTCAATAAAAGAGTTGGTAGGTAATATACTTTTCCAATAGCTTTAATTTAACTTTCTCCTAAAATTAAGTGGAAGAACTCCAACCAAATAACTCCTTTCTAGCTGTTTTAATCTTCCTCAAATCAGCTAGTATCAAAAGAACCCAAAAACCCACTTAATATTGCTACTATAGCTTAAACTAGTAAGTAGTAGCATATCTCACCTCATGAAACATCCAAATCAGCCACTAGCTGTGATAAGGTTGAGAACTGAGCAAAACACCAACTTCTTCTTCAATCCAGAGCTCTTCTTCAAGTCTCCAAACCAGCTAGCAAAGAGAAAATGGTAAAAATGAGCTCCAAAATACCAATCTCCTTCAAAGAGAGAGAGACATCTAGAGAGAGAAAGTGAGAGGTGCAAACCCCTTTCTCAGAGCTCTAGCACCTTCTAATCATCAGTAAGGGTCGAGTTTGCCTTAAGAGATAAGTTTGAGAGGAGAAAAGACCAAATTGGCCTAGCTGCCATGCAGCTGCTGCTGCTGGTACCGGTACCTGACCTGGTACAGGTACCAAATACAAAATTGCAGAATTTCTGCACTAGCAATGCACTTTTGTGCTTCCGGCAATCCGATCACTCTCAAACTTGTCCACAAACTTTCCTACCACTCTTAAAACTGGTGGGCACACTCTAATTACCAATCCCACTCTCTTGAAAACTTTGCAATTTGCTAAGTTCAGAGTACTACAACTTGTGTACGATAAATCTTTTACAAAGAAAATGTGGCTCCAAAAACAGTTAGAACCGAAACTCTATGCTCTGCAACTGAGTTTCAGAATCTGCACTAAGAACTTACATTAGTACTCTCAATTGGATATTCATTAAGAATAATCTCTATGTTTTGTATTAGTATTAATTTGATTTTAGTTATTTAAAATTTTATTTTAATTCATGGGCTTCTTAAGTAACCCAACATTCTATGGGTTTTACTTGGGGGCCCATACTTAAGTATTTACATGTGAGATTAGTCCTATATTAGAAACTCATGACTAGTTGTTGTACCTCTTATATTTCACCATCCTAAAGTTTTTTAATTGGAAGATAATGAGAGTAATACTTTTCACAAACTACACGCACGCATAGCGCGAGCACAAACTGAGCCGGGCGGGCGGACGGGCGGGCGGTCTTGGCTTACTTAGTTTGATTCATTTTATATTTTATGGACCTATGTGAGATTTGGTCCAACGGACTATCGGTCTCCTCGGTAATTTGAGATTCCTAGTGATTGCCAGAGCCTCGCATATGGAGAGACAATCTCGCTTTTAGGATAGTGCATAGCACACCTCGAATCACAGGCTCCATCCAATCGTTATTCTTTACAATATTTAGTTGGTAACTATAGTGTTTCTGAGCTTTGGATAGGATTGGCTTCAGTGTTAGTGACTGGTCGACACATCTGGAGAGTGTCGGACTGAGTCGGAGTCGTTTCTGCGCGAAATGGATGCAGAAATAGACTCGGCGCACTCAAATAAGCAAAACTGGAGTTTCGCAAGATTCGGGTGCCTAGAATTGGCTTTGGGTCGCCCAGAAGTTGAGTGCAGAACTGAGCAGAACTGGAAGCCAATTCGGGTCCATATTTCGGGCGCCCGGATGTGGGTCCGAAAGTTCACCTCGTGAGTATCGTTTGCGCTGACACGTGGCTGGTGGTAGGTGAGGTCCGCCGGAGCCGGATACGGGCGCAGCGCACCGCGGGTGGAGAGTTCGCGGAGGAAGCTTTGTGTAGCCTGGAGGATTCGGGCGCCCATAATGTGGGTCTGGGCGCACGAAAGTGCCCGAGACTGCAGGGACTCCAGATTGCAGTAGCTATTCTTGGGGCATATTCTATCATTCCAGCACCCTATAAATAGGTGGAGAGTGACCCTGGTGAGCTCTTTTCACTCTCTCTTCACAGTAGCACCTCTGATTTCTCCTCCACTCCTCGATTTTCCTCGGATTTCATTCAATCCTTCAATTGGAAGGTGGTGGAGTGCTGGTTTTGCAGTTTTCTAGCGACGACCTTCGGTGTTTTGGCTCGTGTGCGACGTAGGAAGGTCGGATTGCGGTGAAACTTGGTTTGCTGGATTTTAGACTTCCAGAGGAATCCATGAAGCCCAGAATTTCAAATTTTGGTTGAGGTTAGCTTGGTCGATTCCATATTTTTTTGGACTGTTGGTGACTTTGAGCTGAAAATCTGATTTTTGGGTTTTCCTTGGTGCTATCTTTGGAGGCAGGGTGTTTTTGGATCTGAGACACATACTCCATCCTACTCCACTGGATTTGAGACCGTCTTCACCAGATTTGGATGTGATTAGGTTAGTTTTGACATTGGAGTTGTGTTAATTAAGCTTAAGTGCTGAAATTAGCATTGTCATTGATGCAACTTGGTTATCTTGGGTTCAGATCTTGAGAAAAGGGTAGTCTTGAACCTGAGAAACTTTCTACATCCATTTCACTGCTGAGGGAACCTTGCTACTATTGATTTGAAGGTAATCTAGTGAAATTAGCATTGTATTTGAGCTAATTTAAGCTTAAGTGCTGAATTTTTGAATTTTTGTGGATTTTGACGCTAGATCCTTCAAGTAGTCCAGTTGCTGATTTGGTATGATTTCGGCTGAGTCTCGTAGCAGTTCCGAGACCTCCTTGCTGCCAGGAAAGAGCATTTGAGGTGGGTGTTTCATCGGTTTCGCTCCTAAGTGCTTGTAGTCATATGTATGATTTCGGTTTTTGTACATCATGTTGTAGCTCAAATTTATTGATTGTAGCATGTATGAAATCTGAATTGGGAGCATGATATTAATTAGATGAATATACATGTTGGACTTGAAACTTGACTTAGGAGAAAACCAGCGATTTTAACCCGTCATATGATTAAGCTACCTGATTTAGCTCTAGGAGCCGGGGTTGGTTTGTATCACCGCAGTTTCAGCGCGGTGGATACTCAGGGTAGTTTAGAATGCATTTACACTCGGGAGTGACGCCGAGCTTGGGTAATATTTAACTGTCGGTTCTACATTGTGTTTTCTGTTCGCTCCTTAAGCTTTTGTACTTCGTATCCCCGCTGTTAGTGCGCATTTGATACTCAGATAGCTTCTGAAGCTATTGTGCTTCGTATCCCCGCTGTTAGTGCGCATTTGATACTCAAACAGCTTCGGGAGTTGTCACGGATAGTATCCACACTGTTGTGTGCATTTGATACGCTGAAAGCTTAGGAGCTGTAGTAGATCTGTATCACCGCAGTTTGTTGGCGGTAGATATCCGGAATAGTGTAGAATGCAGTTACGCTCGTGCGGAGATGCAGAGCTTATTTTTACAGTAGTGTCTAAGCTGTTTCAGACTGTCGGGTGCCGTCGGGGTTGACGGTGGACCCAGATTGTGGGTTTTGTATCAGTTTGTGCCGAGGGCATGTGAGTTTTGGTAGTTAGACCAGTTGGACCCTGTTTACTTGATTGTAGCCTGTGAGAGCTTGATTGAGCTCAGTAGAGATACGCTTGCATACTCGGTTGGGTAGCGCCCACGAGTGCCACTTTGGAGTCAGGCTTTGTGCGTTTGCGTTGTACAGTGTCCTGGTTCGACTTGCTCTCCACGGACTGATTAGTGTGGATGTAGCATTTAGGATTCAACAGGCGGGACGGGTGCGTTCATAGTCCCTGGGACAGGTGTATTCATAGTCCCTATGGATTTAGGTCTGAGGTTGCATTATTCTACAGATAGTAGTATTGGATCATGATAGGATAGTGGCATATAGCTGTAGATTTGTTCCAGCTTTCTTTTCTATCACTGAGCTTAGATTTGTAGACTTAGTGGGTTAGCCGATGAGTTCGAGGGCGGTACCCACTAAGGACTACTTCATTTTGTAGTAGTTCTCACGCCCAGTTGTTACCACTGTTTTTGCAGAGCCGTCACCTTTGGCTGTTATTGTTGTTGATCTTGATCGTGGCAAGGGTGTCGCGAGTTAAAGCCCTTCCCGTCAAGTCGCAGAGCTAAAGGAGCACCAGCTACAGGTAGTTGTAGCTTTTGGGTCTTTGCATACAGTTGTTGTTTTCTCGTTAGAGCGAGTGTTTGTATACCTGGATAACATGTATGTATTGAACCATAGTTTTTATATGGTTTATTTTCCTAGCTGCTCTATACTACTGTCTGTAGTATTGTATAATTACAGGTACTTCTACTTTTTCGCTTCGTATATAGGGGAAATACTTATGCATACGGCGGGTCTGTTAGCGAGCCCGGGGAAACGAGTAATCCGGGGCGTGACAGATTTGTTTTCTTTTAAAACTGTTTAAAAGGTAATTTTACTAAAGGAATAGAGTGAATTTTTCAACATTTTGTTCTCAGGAAAAGGTAAGATCTTTATACTATCTATGCATATAGGAAATTCTGAGGTGGTACAGGAGTTGATTTTGGAGGCATTATCTAGAGGCTTATCTTGATAATATGCGAAAACAGAACACTTCGTACTTCCGTCGGACTGAAATATTCTCATTTAGTTTCAGATTTCACGATGCAAATAGTTGAACGTGTAATTATAATTCCAATTCCAATGGAATAAATTTTGTTGTTGAGGGACTTACTACTGATCCTTTGTGACAATCAATTGAAAAAGAGCTGTTTCAGACAAATGGATGACCTTTTTCAGCAGAATATAATTAAAAGGAAAAATCAAATTACAAATCAAATTCGTACGTTACTACAAAATCACGTAAAAGAATAAAAAAGTGAAAAGCAAACACATAAACAGAGAGAGAGAGAGAGAGAGAGAGAGAGAGAGAGAGGTTCTTTAACTTGTCAAATCAAACTCAAACCAGAGCATAGGTCTTTCTTAAAACCTTTATACAAGACTCTTAAGAAGAATCTCGATGTTTAACTAAGCTTAGGTTGCTGCTAATAAACGAATCGAAAGTTTTGAGTGTTGTAAAGCCTAATCCTCTCACTTAGCTGTTGGAGTGAACTGAGAAGTTTGTCAAAAGCTGGCCAATATGATCTACCTGTTCTGATAGATTGGCCAACAAGATCAGTGTCCATTGGCACGCTGAAAGCGTGCAGATGACAACACTAAATAGTCATCACTTTCAGTTGATGATCAATCCGCTGCAATCGTAGTGACCAACAAAGTTAGGTAGAAACTTGAGCATTCAGATGTTTTGAACGTCTCCTTCGCGTTTGATCCTCTCATCTCACAACTTAACATTCAAAATTTTGATAGAAAAGAAAGGACAAGTGCAAGGCTACATATCGCAAACAAGTTTAAAAGTTAGGTATAAAAAAGAAAGGACAAGCACGAGGGTGCATATCGCAAATAAGTTTACGAGGGCCAAAAGATAATGAATTAATAAAGTAATAAGTTAGTACTAAAGAGATGTTCATTCCATTTATTTGAAATTGGTAATTTTAAGTTCACCATTTGTTCGTCATAATGGTTAACTTAAAAGTTTGTTCATCATTAAGATTATGTTATTAGCTGATCAGCAAAGTCGTTGATCTGAAAAGAAAATTAACCACGAACTTTAAGGTGATCTAAAATACTGAAGTGAAACTTTTAAGTATGTGTATAGATATGAAAGTACCATAATTCAGAGAAGTTCCCTAAATTTCACTATAGACAGTGGATGTCTTATGTGAACTGTCGTAAGAATTTGACAAGAGTTTCCATATAGGGGTATTAAATCCTTATCAAGAATTTCAAAACTTTAACTGAGTGACTAGAAATATATATGAAGCATAGAAAAGCCATCCAGTGTTCCTGTTAGGATTTGGTTAGATTTGTAGTTGAATCCAAGTTAGTTAAGAATTAATATTTAAATCTATTGAAGATAAATTAAGATTTAAATATTAATTAGAGTATAAATCTAACTAGATTAGGATAAATATTTAAATCTCTTGGAGATAAACTAAATATAGATTTAAATATTTATCAGAGTAGCAATCCTAATTATACTAGGATTTGGGTAGCTTTTGATGTAACCTATAAATATAGCATATGTGCTATTATTTTGGTGGTGGTGTGGATTAGCCACACCCATATGGCATGGCCAAGATGGTCATGATTTTGGTTGCACCTAGTGCATGGGTGCAAGAGGACGTGTGCGGCTTTCGTAGCCGTGGGTCATTAGTATACCTTGTGCACGGATGCATAGGATGTGAGAGATGTCTTCTGGGAGTATAGAAGACGAGAGAAGGGTGGGAGAGATTTATAAAGAGGGCTCGGGTTGTAGCTACTCTGTGTATAAGAGGAGTCAGGTGTAATCTTCTCTTGTTTAATGAATCTTATTTTACCTGCATGTTTTTTCTCTTTTATGATTGTATCAGCTTCTGCTGAGGAGAAGGGTTTATGATTAAAACCCGATTTGACGCTTCCATTGTGGAATCCCAACAATCGGTACCGAATCCACAGCAGTTGGTATCGGAGCGGGTTTCGGATTCACAAGATCCGGTACCGGGGTGAGTACCGGATTCCCAACATTTGGTATCAGAGCTGAAGGTTGTTGCCGATCTTTGAGAGAGATCAACGTCAAAGCACTTGTCACGCCCCGAGCCCGCCTCTTTGGTCGGATTCGGGCACGCCAACAGACCGTCGAACGGACAGGGTTTCCCCTGTACCGCGGACAGAGTCTCCCCTGTACGTTCAAGGCGTCGCAATCAATACAATGTACGAAGTTCCAACCAGGAACACATTTCAACCAAAGAATGCATAAGGAAGTATCAAAAACGTAAATCTACTTGCTATTACATGCACTCACATTCATACATTTTTACATCACAATTCTCATTTGATTCTTACATTAGCTTTCACTTAACTTCCAAATACAATCCGATTTTAACATAGTTATTACAACATTGTTCTTACAATTATCACATTTTTGGTTCTTTGCATTTTATACCCCTAAGAAGCCGACTCAGGGTACTGCTATCTGGTCTC
>NW_017891454.1:0-17828 GCF_001540865.1 Ananas comosus | reverse complement strand
CGAAATCGATGTGTTGTGTGTCTAAATATGATGATGTGTCGAGGGCGATTTATGCAGAAGCGCACCAATCTCCTTGTTGAGTACTACTCAGGCCCTGGCACCTTAAAATGTACAAGGAGTTCTGAAAGAGCATTAGTTGATCGTGGCATGGTATGAAAAGAGATATTGGGGACTCGTGAGCGCAATGTCTAACGCTGCCAACAGATTAAAAGCCAGAGCGCCGGTTTCGCAGCGAAGTTACAAAGTCTATAATACCCCGTTTTGTCACGCCCTGGGGCGGCGGAGTCCCTTCCGGTTAGCGTGCCAGACCCGCCTTTATGTTACATATAAGGCGTCTACAAGAAAAGCGGAAGTAAAAGCATAAGGATGGAACAATAAAAGATGTGAAAATTAACAATGTAACTGAATGATATTCAGAGGCGAGATAAAGTTTAACATCTATCCTAATGAGTAATAGAACATAACTAATACATAAAGTTAAACGATAAGTATACTAGTAATCAGCCTCTGAATACAAACATGTGGTCGATCTAGTACTAACTGGTAAACTTCAACTTTCTCAAAATAAAATATAGACATCCTGAGAGGTAGACCACCTACAACTCGCTCCCTCGAGGAAAGCTAGCTGTAAGCCGACTCGCCTTCCCGCGATCCCTGGTCCTCACCTCTGTGGGAAGGCTCTTGAAAACATTTCGAGAAATAAAAGGGGCGTGAGATATTAATTTATAGTCCCAGTGGGCAATTACTTGACTCTCAGTCTGCTTGCACCACTAGCCCAAGATAAGGGTAATGTACAAGATTGTAATGGAAATAAAGGTAATAGTAACACAGTAAGAAGTAATTAAATGTCAGAGCTAATCCCATATGTCTTCAATGTAAAGCATTGATGCCATGTGATGTACATCACGTATTATAAGTATATATGTCCATTTGCATAGTATTATGTCTCATAATATAGCTAAACAAGTAAAAACCTTCACGATGCAATTATGTCAATGTCTATAGGGTAAACTCTATCCAAAAACTAGTATCTTACGATCAATGAATGAAACGCGCAAGTATACTTAGTGTACGATGCTGTATATCATGAGCTGTCAAAGTAATCAACTTACTAATCCGTATCTAGTAGTGATTGTTTATATGTCCACACCGTGTCGATTTCCATTTCCCATATTAAGGAAATACAAGGTAATCCAGCTTGTGCGCTTAAGTGTCCTGTGGATATGCCCGACATCCCTATCTTGGGATGCTGTCCTTGTCCCACTCGACCCCCGTAGGGCTTCTCAATTACCGCCGATACGAAACAAAATCGCGTAGGCTAAAACTCCGGGATGCGGCTGGTATGCGAGCGTACCTCAACAGCATAGGGCGAATGGAGCATCAAATGACAAAGCAAGCTAGTAGTCCAAGTCTCAAGTATCCATCCTCATGTCTCTACATGGTATAGTCACTTAGGATCCAAAGATCTAGTTTTAAGTCACACATGAAGTTCCAACTTCTCTAGGTCTAGTGCCCCTTATTTGACATACTTAGACATTAATGCTTAACCATGTTTCACGATTCTCGATGGCCCTATCCCACTAGGTTCACACATGTCTGAGCTCAATGCCGCTTGATGACATTAGGACCTTCTAGTTCACAGTACATTCTAGTTCGCAATACCATCTATATGGCAATTTGTCTTCTCGTGCATGTTTCAATGGAAACTAGTTTAGATGCATGAACAAGTTATGTACATTTATAGAAGCATATGAAACCAAATCTCGTATTAGAACGCCCTAAATGCAACCATAGGCCTACCAATACTACTCTCTACTCCATAGAAGATGGGCCAAATTTTTCACTCATTTATACAACATAGGTTTTAAGATTCTAAAATTTCACAATAAAATTAATATAACAAGACTATAAGACATGCGTTTTTCATGTACGATACTTAATTTATGTTACATATGAGCATTTCTCATTTGATGGCTACGGTCAAAACCCACCGTAACCGTCGCCGTAAGTTGGCTCGTCTTTGCCGAGACAAAGTTGTCTCCCGAGTCTCAAAAATACCCTAAAAGTAATCAGCGAGAGATTACGACGGCATTACGGACCTATCTTACCTGATCGAAACATTAAGCCTAGAAGCAAAAGCGCGCCAAAACATTACCTCAGAGTTAGAAATCTTGTCTCCTAAGTCTCCAAAGAGAGCTACAACCGCTTCGCAATCCAAGCCCAAGCGAAGGTTCGTAAACAACCAATCAAGCCTCAAAAGCCCTTAGGATTAAAAAGCCCCAAAATAAACCTTAGAGTCTCAAAACTAGGGCTTTCCATCTTACTTAAAAATCCTCAAATCAAGGTTAGACCGGAGGGAATGAGCAACGAAACCTCCTTAGAGCTCTAATCCAAGCTCAAAAGGTTAGGAAGATCGTCCCCTTTTTAAAGGCTCCAAGTCACGAACGCCTCAAGGCGACCTAAGGAAGTATGAGAAGGGGAGGAAGATTGCCCCAAGTCCATCTAGTAGCTCCAAAACTTCTTCTCCTTCCTTCTTCTCTTACCTTCTCCTTGCTTCTTTTTCTTCTCTTCATAGTGCTTAGAGCAGGTTGGGAGAGAGATATGAAAGAGAGAAGAGGTGGAGGTCTATAGACCTCTATTGTAAACAAAATCCATCTAGTGTCTACATAAATCTTAATTTCCACAGCAGGTCTGGGCCAGTTTTCGCCAGAGACGTCTCTCCCGCAGGACCGCGTCTTTTCGCTTGCGAACCCGAAAAAATCGTGTTCGGGAAGCCGGTCTCTCCCGCCGCAGGACCGGTCTCATCACTGTCGAAGACGCGCTCGGGGACCGGTTGTCCTGCAGGGACTCCAGTCTGCTCAGGCTGCCTCAATCACCTGCCTCTGGCTGGGGACCGGTCTCGTCCTTTCAGGGCGGTCCGAGCAGTAAAAAACTTATTTCAGGACTTATCCATATTCCTGATTTTCGAACTCTTAGGCTCGGAAACACTCACAATCCTCCAAGTGTGGAAAAGCTCGACAATACATCAAACACTCGAACCTCGCAATTTGCAAAGGTCCAGTGGTACTACATTACACCCTCTGAAAAAGGACCTAGTTTCTGTCCGCTGACACTCGAGGATGACAATACTCAACCGCCTTCATCTAAAAAGATTGGGATAGCGCTCCTCAGTGCCCTCTCCAGTCCAAGTGCTTCTGCGCATGTCGTGTGTGCTCCAAAGCAACCTTCACTTTAGGGAATTTTCCGATTTCCGCATCTTTTTTTCACCTCGCGCAGCCAAGAATTCTCAAAGTGTTTGGCTCTATCAAAGCTCAAATCCTCCCTCCAGCTCATAGGTGGGTAGATCCAACACATTGCAGCCGGGTCGTGGTGTACTTCCGAAGGACCCGATGCCCCATGGAATACATTTGTGTACACTCGATAGGTTCGGCCGTAGTAGGCAAGTCATAGCTACCGGGATCCTACCCGTTCCAACTTCAAACTGGTCCAATGAATCGGTGGGCTCATAACTTATGCCCCGGATTCTAAAACTCGTCTAACTTCTTTGCCGCGGCGAGACTTTCAAGAACACGTGTCTCCAATCTGGAACTCCAAGTCTCGTCGGGCGCCGATTCAGCATAACTCCTCTGCCTACTCGTGGGTATCAACAACCCGCCCGGCAATAGCGGACCTTTTCCTCAGCTTCCTGAGCACATCTGGGCTAAGGCCATCTCTCACCAACTTACTCAAGAAGTGGCCGATCTACACTTCAGTTCCATAAGAGCTGCCTCAACAGTGCATCTGATGCTTGCTTGCATAACTGTTGTTTTAAGCAAAACTCTTGCCATCCGGTAGATGCATAGCGACCATCTCCCTGGAAGTCGATCCAAGCAGGCTCGAGCATTGTCTCGACGATGTTATAGTACGCTTGACTGCCCCGTCACTCTGCGGGGTGGAAAGTGTACTGAGTCAACGTACCAGAGAGCGTCCTGTAAGTCCTCCAAACAGTGGGATACAAAACGGGGGTTCTCCGATCTATTTTACTGATGGAAGTAGGTTACCCCGTGCAGTCGCACAAATCTCATCCAAATAAAAATCCGTGCGAGTCTATGCTCACATGTCCAAGAGTGTGGATAGCCTAGAATGTTGCCGATTTCGTCAATCTTCCACAATCACGCCAATAGCAGACATCAACGACCGGCCTGCGGGCGCCGGCAATTTCCCATTCATCAAATCCATGGTGATCTTCTCCACTTCCACACTGGAATCGGATAGCTTTGAATTTTCCCGACAGGAACTCGGTCAGGCTCAGCCTTCACCTGTGCAAGTCAAACATCTTAGCAACAAATCACCAAATCCTTTTTCATCCGGGCACCAATAAAGTATTTCAACATCCTTGTACATCTTGGTGCTCCGGGATGTATAGCATGACCGTGCTCGTAGTGCTTTCTTGTAAGGATTCTTCTTTGAATGCCCGAAGTCGCCGGTACGCAAAGTCGTCCGCGGAAACGCATCAAATCGACACCTGTCTATAAGTGAAGTCGCGGTCAACCATCAACCATGCTCTATTCGAATCCTTGCAACTCCGAGTCGGCAAGCTTTGCTTTTCTTTAATCCTGTTCAAAAGTTAGGTATGCACACAACGTCGATCGCCTCCAAAGGGTGTCAGGAGCACCCTCCAACTCCACCTGCTTTCATCTGACCTCGATCAACGGCGTTGAGTAACCACGAGACATCTGCTAAGTTTTCCGCTCGATTTACCGACTTAGTGCGATCTGCCACCACGTTAGCCTTACGCCGGGTGCTGTAAAGTATCCGTCAAATTCATAAATCCTTTGGAGTAGCTCAACCATCTGCGCTGCCTCAAGTTCAACTCTTTTGAGTGAAAAAGATACTTTAAGACTTTGTGATCAGTAATATACTATGCGGCACCGCTCGCCATAAAGGTAATGGCGCCATAGGCTTCAATTGCAAAGATTACGGCCCGCAACTCCAAGTCCATGAGTGGGGGTAATTCCTCTTCATAATTCTTCAATTGGCGAGATGCATAATGCCGATAAACTTATCCGTCACTGCATCAAAACACCAGCCTAATCCATTAAAGGAACAGCACACTAATAAATCACATAGCCCTGCTCCAGCAGTCGGGCAAAGGTAAGATTGGGGCTTGTCGTCAATCTCTTGTTCAACTTCTTGGACGCTCCTTTCAACACGATCATTCCAAAATAAACTTCGCGTACTTTATTAGCGTGAGTTCTCGTGAGGGCAGTAGATACTTAGCAAATTCCTAACAAACCGTCTAGTAGTCGGCCAACAATTGAAGCTCCGTATTCTAGTCACGCCGTCGCCTCGGCCAATCCCTGATAAGCTTTCAATTTTCCTCTGGGTCCACGGCTATGCCTGATCCTTGAAATACTATGGCCCAAAAAACGCCAACCTCTCTTAAGGCCAAATTCACACTTTTTCAACTTGGATAGAGTTCTTTTTCCGAAGCACTTGAAGTAAAGTCTCAAGTGTTCCTCGTGATCCGCGTCCACCGGGAATACACTTAGATGTCGTCGATAAACACCACAACGAACCGTTCTAAATAGGCTTGAAACACGTTCATCAGATCCATAAAAGCTACCGGGGCATTAGTAAGCCAAACGGATAACCGTAAATCATAATGTCCACTACCGTGTTTAAAGCGTCTTTCGACAACATCTCAGGGTCTGATTTCACTGGTATATCTGCGATGCAATGTCAAATCTTGGATAACACAAGATCCCTGGAGTTGATCAATTATATCACAATCCTCGTAATGGTACCTGTTCTTAATCGCTGACTTTATTAAGTACGATAGTCCACGCTACAAGCGAAGTGATCAATCTCTTCTTCTGAACAAATAGCGACCTGGCTGTCCCCAAGTGACAACCTCGGTCGCACAAAACCCTTATCCACGAAGCGTCCTGCAATTGTGCCTCAGCTCCTTCATTCCGCTGGTGCCCATCCTATATGGGTGCTTTTGAGATTGGAGTAGTCCGGAACGAGATCTACACGAACTCATCTTCTCAGGAGGCATCCTGGTAGCTCCGTCTGGAAACACATTTTCCCAAACTCACCGGCATACGGAATATCTCAATCCTAGGGCGTCACACCTCACCCCGCAACACAACAGTAGCCAAGTAGGCTACGCAGCCTCTACTAATCAACCCTGCCGCAGCTCGGAGAAGAGACAATAATCCGTCTCCGCAACAGCGAACTCTAGGGCTCCTCGGTTAACAACCTCCGCCTGCCCCCGGCCTCTCTAAATGTCACGGTTCGATGCCTTGCTCAATCAGATGGTGGGTAGTACTTAGTCAAACAGCTCCATGCCCAACAGCTACATCAAATCCCCGGAGTTTTATGCAACGCTAACAAAGTCCACGAGGCATGATCTCCAATCTCAATCCTAACAGGGGCAACTGGGCAAAACTCCCGAATTCCAAGAGTGACTCGGGTTACCAGTTAACTCGTCCTGGATGCAACAAGGCATGCAGCGGATTGCCATGCCAAACTCGGCAAACAGCCGGTCAATGACATGAATGCGATGCACAGTATCAAACAAGCTCCTTTAGCTCGATACCATAAAGCTTAAAATGATACCTCGACCCACCATTCTCGTTCTGCCGCCCGGCCTCTCCAGTCGGGTGGGCCGCGTAATGCGCCGCTCGGGGCCTGTCGGTGACCCCTCGCCTGTCGCAGAACTTGCGGGCCGCCCTGCCTGATGATGCGCAGAAGATGTCCCCTGACTGGGGCCTGGATGCTGGGCTAGAATGCCGCAGATGGCGCTGGCAATGGACTCCTCGCAGTCCGACTGGAAGTGCGCCCTCCTGGCCACACAAGATAGACAACCTATTCCCCGGCTGCGTGAACACTGCCGCGGGTAATGGCGGACCGCACTAGATACAGCAGCGGGAAGCCTGGCGACGATCGGGTCCTGCCTCCGCTGGGGTAGATGGCCGGTCCTCGCGACGTGGCTCCTGCTCTGGGATGCCTCGCCGGCCTCGTGAGTGCGTCTGGCTCGACACCTCAGCCGCGCGGCTCCTTGCCCTTCCCTTTCTCCAAGTCTTGCGACGTCGCTGCCTAGATTCCACCCGGGTCCTGCTCCTATAAGGCTCGATCCACAACCTCCCGGTGCGTCTGGAGGTTGGAAGATGCACCACCGAAAGATAGTATGGCCGGCAAACCGCGTCAAAGATGCGGCCTTTGTCCTCGTCATCCCTCACAACAACGCGTAAACAGCTTAGTATCCGAAAAAACTCTCTCTCGTACTCAGCCACTACCGCTGTCCCTGGCGCAAGCCTGCTGCAATCCTGCTCCATCTTCTCTTAAGTGGTCGCCGGAAGTTGGTTGCGCCAAGTAGAGCCTCCTTGAATCGGTCCAAGTAGAATCTGCCGCCAAATCAGGTGCTGGGTTTCCTGGGAATATCCAACCACCAACGCATAGGCCTCGCGTCCAGAAGTGAAGTGGCGAGCCAAACTCTGTCCCTTCATCCACGAAAGGTATCTCGAAACAGCTTTTCCCATGGTAGCAACGCATTCTCAACAATCCAGTGGTCGACGTTTCTCGCCATCAAACCGTCTCGGGCCTGCAACCTCCTGAACTCACTGAGGCGCTCCATAGAGCATCCCGTCGGCTACCCTCGGCCATCACGGGAAAAGTGCTCGTGGCCGGTCTCTGAACTGGTTAATGCCGCAAGCCACTTCCTCCCGGGTGCGGTCGCCGGTGTCGCACCTGTTGAAGAACTGGTGCGGGGGACTGCCGCCTCCGGAGGACGTCCACCACGGTGGTGCTGGGGTGTGGGGAACTGTTCTCGCCTCGAAGCTCGCCCCCTGCTGAAGTAGGAGGTCCTACCAAGATGCTTCATCCTCGCCTCCTGTACGTGGGCCACCTCAGCCCTGTCGCTGTGCCGCTGCCGTCTTGCTGCGCAACAGCATCAGTGAGGACCGAAGGCTGGGCCCTCAGTTACGGACCTCACTGGCATCCGGAGTACGGAGTCGCGAACCTCCTCGGGGTGTGCCGCACTCCGGCCCCGGCAGACTGTGGGATGCGAGGTTAATCGGCATCGTCACTAGCAGACATAACGCGTAAGTTAGTAACACCACACGCTAATTCGGATCCCCGCGTCAAATAGATAGAACCCAAATCATGCGAAAGTCAAGGAAGTGTCCTCATCTACTAACTCCCGATGTTCACGTTGTGCGGTGGCGCAACGTAAAACCTCTCGCGAACGTTAGGACGCCATATCCAGATCCAACTCAACCTTTTTAGAGCTTATCAAGGACACCATCAGTATACTTTCGCTGCACAAGTCAATTAGATCTCGTCTCTCACGAGCGGCCTAAATTCCTATAGTCAACCGGCCTAAGGTTTGCTAGGTCAGCTAAGACTCAACCTAGGCTCTAGATACAAATGAATCTGTCCACGCCGAGACCGGCGGAGGCCTCCGGTAGTGTGCCCAGACCTGCCATATGTCTACACATATAAGGCGGTCTACAAGGAAAAGTGGACAGTAAAAGCAAGGAGATTGAAAAATAATAAGAAGTGAAAATTAACAAGCAAATAATGTGATATCAGAAGCGAGTAAAGTTCTAACATCATATAATAATAGTCAATCGAACATAAACTAATACATAAAAGTAACTAAGTTAGTACAGTATGAGCCTCGAATACAAAAAATGGGTCGGTCTCTAGTACACTGGCTAAACTCTCAACCTCTCCGAAAATAAATAGACATCGAGAGGTAGACACTGCAACTCAGTCCGTCAAGGAAGCAGCTCGAAGCGACTTCCCTTCCGCGATCCCTGGCTCAACACTGCGCTGAGAAGGCTTATGAAACAATATCGAGAAAAAAGAGGCGTGAGCAACTATAATTTATAGTTCCAGTGGCCAATCTACCTGCAGCTCTATGCACCACTAGCCCAATAAAAAGGGTAAGGACAAGATGAGTAATGGCAATAAAGGTAATAGTAACACAGTAGAAAGCATAAATGAAGAGCTAACCCATATGTCTCAAGTAAGCATGATGCCATGTGATGTTACATCTACGCTAATTATAAGGTATATAGTCCATTGCATTGACTAATATGTCTCAACACTAATAAACAAGTAAACTCACGACTGCAATTATGTCAATGTTATAAGGGTAACTCTTCAAACACAATTGAGTTATTACTACGATGCAATATGGAAACCCGGGCAAGTATACTGTAGTGTACCGTGATGCTATATCCATTGAGCAGTGGTCCAAGTAATCCAACTACTAATCCTATCTAGTAGTGCTTTTATATTTCCACACCGCTGTCGATGTTCACATTTCCAATTAAGGACCTACCCAAGCGTAATCAGCTTGGCCGCCTAAGTGCCTGTGCGTAGCCCAGACAATCCCTTACTCTTGGGACTTGTGTCTGTCCACTCGATCCCGTAGGCTTCCATACCGCACGAACGAACAAAAGTCGCGTGAGCTAACATCGCAGTCGGCTTGTGGGAAGGGGGACCCTCAAAGGCATGGCGTGCAATGAGCACAAATGGCAGCAAGCTAGTCCAAGATGTCTCAAGTATCAAATGCCTCATGTCTCTACATGGTATTAGTCACTGACATCCAAAGATTCTGTTTAAGTCACAAATGAAGTTTACAACCTTCTCTAGGTCTAGTGCCCTTTATGACACTTCAGACATTTAAGGCTTAACATGTTCTCACAATTTGTCGATAGCCTATCCACTAGGTTCAACACAATGTCCTGGCTCAATGCCGATTGATGACATTAGCTCTGCTGTTCACGTACATTCTTGAGTTCCAATACCTCTATATGTCAAATTCGTCTTCTTGCATGCTTTCATAATAAACTTAAGGTTTAGATGCATGATCAAAGCTTATGTACACTATAGAAGCATGAAACCAAAGTCCTCGTATAGAACGCGAAATGCAACCATAGCCTACCATACTCTCTTACTCCATAGAGATCCGAAATTTCTCATTTACAACATAGGCTTTTAGCATTCTAAATTTCACACAATAAATACATATAACAAGAATAAGCATGCTTTTTCATTTAACGATACTTGATTAATTATGTACATATGGGAGCATTTTCTCATTGTATGGCTAGGTCAAGACCCACCGAAACGTCGAGTAGGCGTTTTTGTCACGAAACAAAGTTGTCTCCGAGTCTCAAAATACCATAAAGTAATCAGCCGAAGAGATACCGAGGTCATTACGACCACATCTTACCACTATCAAACATTAACTAGAAGCAAAAGGCGCCAAAATCTCAGAGTAAGAATCTTCTCCTAAGCTTCGCAAAGAGAGCATAGAACCCATTCCAATCCAAGCACAGGACCGTCTACCACATCAAGCGCTCTACAAAGCGCCTAATTAAAGCCCCAAAAATAAACCTAAGTACTCAAACTGGGTTCCATTACTAAAAATCCTCAAATCAAAGTCTCTAGACGGAGGAATGCAGCAACAAACCTCCTTAGAGCTCCAATCCAAGCTCCAAAGTGGGTGAGATTCTCCCCGCTTTGCATAGCCTCCAAGTCCAAGCCTTTCAATGCCCAATGAAGATGAGAACGGAGGAAGATGCCCAAGTTCCACTAGTTTAGCCGCCAAACTCTTCGCTCCTTCCCTTCTTCTTCTTTTCTCCTTTCTTTTCTTCTTCTCATAATCAAGTGTAGAGAGGGTTGGAGAAAGAAGAAATGAGGAGAAGACGAGGGTGGAGAGGTCATATAGACCTCTATTGTTAACAAAATCCAAGCTAGGTCCCTCAAAAATCAAATATTACCCGCCCTGGTCTGGGCAGTTTTCGGCCCAGAGCGGACCGGTCTTCCCGCCGAGGGCACCGGTCTCTCGCTGCGAACCCGAAAAACCAGCGTTCGCGGAACCGCGTCTCTCCCGCGCAGGACCGGTCTCTCACTGCGAAGACGCCAGCTCGGACCAGGTCTCGCTGCCAGCGGACCGCGTTGTCAGGCTGCCTCAACACTGACTACTGTGGGGACGCGGTCTCTCCTTCCAGGGACGTCCCCGCAGAGTAAAAACTTCTCAGGACTTATTCCAGGAATTACCTGATTTTTCAAACTTTAGTCGCGATAAAACAGTCTACAACCTCCACATTAGTGTTGAGAAAGAGTCCGAAAACTACATGCCAATACACCTCGAAACCTTCGCAACTTTTGCAAAGGATCAGGTGTGTACACGTTTGGAAATGGTAAAGAGAAAGTACTCGTTGACTTAGTTATACATGGTTTAGATGCCCGACTTGAGTTTATATACTCTCAGGGTGGTTTTTTTCGGTTTTGTTTTTGGAGTGCATCGGATTCCGTTAATTTTGCTTTGGGATGATGAAGTTAATGACCCTCGGTTTACCTTATAGTTGAATAGGCAACTAGAGAGACAGAGATAGAGATATCATGCGTCTGCAAGTGTGATTAGTGGGATCTCCGGATTGACCATAAAAAGGTGTCGCGGCGACACGTCTTCTTTGGGGCCGCTTGTAGGGTACACTGACTATTGTAGGTTACTGGGGAGGCTAAGTTTGCTCGGGAGTTTTTTATTCTTTCGTGTGTGTTGTGTGTAGAGCATTGTGTGGAGATCACTTCCATTGGGAGTTTCGTCGTTGGATAATAATATTTTGATCTATCGTGCTGATCGGGACGACCCCACGTATGTATCTACATGACCACCAACTTTTTTGGAAGAGTTGTAGGATGCCAGTTCTTTGGCACACCGGTCTTCGATCTTTTGTTAGGCGCCAGGCAGTTTTTCAGATGCACATCAGTGTGGAGAAAACCATGGATGAGTCAAGATTCGTTGCTAAGTGCGGATATAAAATGTTACAGATCTCAAGAGGACGTTGGCTGCACTGAGTTTAGTCTCAATTTGTGACGCGGTGATTTTTGTTCTTGTGACGTTGCATGATTGATTCACAATTTACACTCTCCTTTGTACTATACATTACATAAGCGAGAGATGGCTGAGATGATTTTCTTGGAAGATGGCAGGAAAGTTCGACATTATTAAATAATACTTTATCAGAGAGAGGTTTTACGCTATTGTTCGATAGATGTTAATAGGACAGAAATAGGCGCCATAGTTGAAGCGCTACTCATGCATTGGACGTAGCAAAGGTGTTCGTTCTTTACTACTATCATGTGTGTAATTGACAAGCGCACTGTGAGTTGCGGATCGTAGAACAGGACTCTTTGGCTGTCGCTGCTAGTGCGGGGAGGCGGATTTGTAAGCGTCTTCGTTTCTTCGTCCCGGTCAAGCGGACTTGTTGAAATCGAAGCTTGACTCGTTCCAAATTTACCACTAATCGGGGGACATCAAAAATTCTCTAGGCAAGAAGAAGATTCATGCCCAACAATTCGAAGAAATATGTTTTCAGGAGTTTACTAGGTTTGTGGAAAATCGAAGTGCCCCGTCAGCTCCAATGCCAAAATCTTCGGCACTACCATTCTCAACTTCACTCCGCACCTTTTGAAGATAAGGATCCGAAGCTTGAAGATCCTTGATTCTTTCCAATAGGGTCGGTTGCACAACTAATGCGGCAAGTGTAGCCGGCACTCCCGGCGCTACCACTTCCAACCCAAGCCTTTGCATCTCCTTTTGCAATAGCGGTTGAGGCATAATTGCTATCGCTAAATTCTCTGCCGATTTTCTACTTAGAGCATCGGCCACGACATTGGCTTTCCCGGGGTGGTATAGTATGGTGACATCATAGTCCTACAACAACTTCAACCACCGCCGCTGCCGCATGTTCAATTCCTTCTGGGTGAACAAGTACTTGAGACTCTTGTGATCGGTATAGACCTCACAATGTTCACCATATAAGTAATGCCTCCAAAGCTTTAGCGCGAAGATCACCGCGGCTAACTCGAGGTCGTGAATCTGGTAGTTCTTCTCATAGCTCTTTAATTGGCGCGATGCATATGCAATGACCCGCCAATTTTGCATTAGTACACACCCGAGACCAACATAAGAGGCATCACTATACACTACAAAAGTCTCCCCCGGAGTCGGCAAGGCAAGCACCGGGGTCGACGTCAATCTGTTCTTTAACTCCTCGAAGCTCCGATCACAATCGTCGCTCCAAACATACTTTACTCCTTTATGCGTGAAGCGCGTTAGTGGAGTGGTTATTTTGGCGAACCCCTCCATGAACCGCCGGTAGTAGCCCGCAAGTCCAAGAAAACTGCGGACCTCCACTATATTCGTCTTGCGAGACCAATCCTTTATTGCCTCTACCTTCTTCGGGTCTACTAACACTCCGTCGCCCAATACCACATGACCCAAGAATGTGACCTCTTTTAGCCAAAAGTCACACTTCTTCAACTTTGCATAGAGCTTCTCCTGTCTGAGTATTTGCAACACAGCTATCAAGTGCTCTTTGTGCTCCTCTTCACTCTTCGAGTAAACCAATACGTCGTCTATAAACACCACGACGCATCGATCTAACAACGGCCTGAAGACTCGATTCATCAAGTCCATAAATGCTACCGGGGCGTTAGTAAGCCCAAACAGCATTACCGTGAACTCATAAGACCATACCGCGTACGGTACGCCGTTTTGTGCACATCTTTCGGTCTAATCTTTAGTTGATGATACCCCGATTGGAGATCAATCTTCGAATACACCTTGGACCCTTGCAACTGATCGAATAAATCGTCAATCCTTGGCAACGAGTACTTGTTCTTTATCGTTACTTTGTTCAACTCGCGATAGTCAACGCAGAGCTGAAGTGTGCCATCCTTTTTCTTCACAAATAGCACCGGAGCTCCCCACGGTGACACGCTCGGCCTCACGAAGTCTTTATCGAGCAAGTCTTGTAGTTGGCCTTTTAGCTCCTTTAACTCCACCGGTGCCATTCTATATGGAGCCTTCGAAACTGGTTCCGCCCCGGAAATCAAGTCAATGACGAACTCAACTTTCCGGTCCGGTGGCAGTCCCAGTAACTCCGCCGAAAATACATCCGGGTACTCACACGCTACTCGAATATCCCCCAACTCTGGGTACTCCTTTTGAGCATCCACCATGGTTGCCAAATAGGCCTTACACCCTCCTTTGATCATCCTCTTCGCCCTTACAGACGATATGGTGGTCGCGAAGCGCCTACTTTTGCACGCTTGGTAGACCAACTCTTCTTGATTAGGTTCACGAAAAGTGATCACCTTATTTTCACAATCTATAACCGTATAGTACTTGCCGAAATACCTGCTTGCTTGAATTAAGCCATACCTGTCAAGACATCATTAGCGGCAGCAGGTTCCTCGATTTGAGCGGCAAACACCCAGCCACTCGTAGTCGACGGGCCACCTCAGGCTGACGAGGTGCCATTGCGCGTCTAGCTAAAGCAACAGTAGGTAGGGCTCCTCCATAATGGCCCGAAATCGCCAAAGCCGATGCAACAGACGGGACAGGCGAGGTCNCGCCCTTACAGACGATATGGTGGTCGCGAAGCGCCTACTTTTGCACGCTTGGTAGACCAACTCTTCTTGATTAGGTTCACGAAAAGTGATCACCTTATTTTCACAATCTATAACCGTATAGTACTTGGAGAGCCAGTTGGTCTCCAAGATAACATCGAATCGCCATATCTGATCTAGCACTAGCAGATCAATCGGTATAATCCAATCGCCTATTTGTACTGGACACGCCAACACTCATTGTGGACATTGAATGAATGTTCTGGGGCGTTCACCCACCAGTAATCCTCGTTGTATACCATCTCTATGCCATGAGTTTTAGCAAATGACGTGCTAATGAATGAATGAGATGCGCCTGTATCAAACACTGCTCTAGCTCTAGTGCCTTTAATCACAATTATACCTGCCACGACATCGTCGGGTGCTGCAGGTTGCTGCTCCTCTACCTGAGCGGTAAAGACTCGGCCGCTAGGCGCTCTCGATCCCTCCGGCTGATGCGGTGATGATGCGCGCCCAGCCGACATTGCTGGTGGCAACCCCGCAAGCTGTCTCAGGGTAGACGGTGCTAATACCGCCGTCGGCGCAGATAATGTCCAGCTCGGGCACTCCCGGATAAGATGTTACGGTTGGCCACACTTGTAACACTTGCTATCGCGCTACGGGCAAGTTGACACTCGGTGCTCTCCGCCACAAATGACGCATCGAGGAGGTCTCCAGTTCCTCGACTGCTGTCAGGGATACCGAGGGGGTTTCTTAGCATTCGGCAGGCCTCCGGCACCGCCCGCCATTCGCTTCTTGCCTTTTTCTTTGTTTTCAGCCATAGCCTCCCTTTCTTCACGTACATGGGCACTACCATGCTCCGCCCACAAAGCTCTATCGAAGTCCTCCGCAAAGGTCGTCAGCTTCAGAATCTACACCTTTTCATATATCCTAGGTTGGAGTCCTCGCAAGAACAAATCAGCCCTGTCCCGATCATCTCTAACAACATCGGGAACGCAGTCGATAATGTGTGAGAACTCTTGCTGATATTCTCCCACCGATCGGTCGCCCTGTCGCAACTTGCGAAACTTCTCTTGCAACCTCCGCTTCACCGTGTCGGGAAAGTAGTTCGCGAAGACTGCTCTCTTGAACTCCTCCCGAAGCATAAGCGGAAGATCGGTAGGTCGATCCCGCATAACTCGCTTCCACCACACCATCGCCGCCTTCTCTAGACAATGGGTGGCGAGGTACACTTTGTCCTTCTCCGAGGTATTGAGATCCTCGAAGAGGGTCTCCATTGAGTAGATCCATGACTCCACGACGGTCGGCTCCACCAAACTGCCCTCGAAGGTAGGTGGGTTGAACTTCTTGAACTGAATGAGAGCCGCCAACGTGCGCTCTCGCTCCACCTCTACCGCCGCGCTATCGGGATTTGAGGTTCCCGATCCGGCCGGTACTACCGTAACTGGGATAGCCGCTGCTGCCGCCGCTCCCTCGTCCACGCTCGGCATTACCACAGGGGGCGCAACATGCTCGACACCCGCCTGGGTCGCCGCCGCCTGCTGACGCTCCAAAGCCTCCTGGAGCCGCTGAACCTGCTCCCCTTGGCGTTGAACGGACTCTGCTTGCTGCCACACTACTCCAATAAGTGCAACCACTTGATCCCTAAGCTCTCCATCGCCACTCGCTCCGGATCGCTTGGGCTCCGCATTCGGCTCCTCCGGCATCGACCTCGTCTGTGGTCATCCACGAGGTGCCATTGCTTCCTGAAAAGAAGCAACTCACATTAGCTACATGACCAACATTACTTGACCATACCCAATCCGGCGAAAGCAACTTATGCATTCGTTCTTGGCCCAAGCATTATGTCGTCGGCCGCCCGACACAAAACAAGGAGTAGGAAACAAACGAAAATTAAACTTAGTCTCTAATCATATTAGAGACGTCCCAACTTAATCCAATCATATGCTTTCGCTAACTTTAATTCCACGTCACTCACGTTTCCTAGATCCTTAAGATCTTCCAATCCTAAGGGTCTCTAGATCTATTCCTATTCTTTCACTCTTGGCTCTGATACCACGATATCTGTCACGCCCCGGGACTGATACCAATTTGGGCCGGCCAAAGCACGTCAAACGGACGCCGAACGGACAGAGTTTTTCCTATCCGCCCAAGGCTCATCACCTGTACATTTTCAAACAAGAAGCGCACTAGCGGAAACATACACAAACGGCTTACACGAGGGTAAGAAATAGCCATGAGTGAAAGAAAGGAAAACTAACATTCATTTTGTACTATGATTCACTTTAGATCATATACATTATATCCAACTTGTACATTTTCGATTCTTTACATTTTATTACAACATTTCATCATTTCCTTCGTACATCACATTTACCTCAAAAGAGAGCTTTACATTCTTTTCTTTACATCATTAATCATCAAATACAAAAGATGAACATAGGGTACTCTATTAGCAAAATGCAAACCAAACCCAATTCTGGTGGCCTCTATTTACTGTGCGATACCTTTACCGCGGTCGCTCGCCGGCTCGCTCGGTCCCGGCCCTGTGGAATAGTGGGGTAAGAACTACAACAAAGTTCCCAGTGGGTTCGGCCCCAATCTCACCGACTTTCCCACTAGGACTAACTCAGGCATAATAGAAAGGATAAGCAGGAATATAGTAACCAATCTATAACATGATGCTAATACGCCTGAACAATAAAGCAAGGAGTATGCTCAACATAAAACTCATGCAGATTATGCAAGTTTCTTTTGTTCTTTCTCTTTACTCTTTGTTCCTTATTCTTTATTCTTTGCTCTTTAATGTAAAATATTGATCCCGAGGATCTAAAAGGTAAGTAACACCTAGAGGGGGGTGAATATGTGTAAAAACGGCAAACTCAAAAATCTCGATGCAAAGAAAATGAAATAGCGAAAAATAAAACAGCACACCGAGAATTTAACGTGGGAAAACTCCAAGTCGGAGTGAAAAACCCACGGGACCGATCACGCGAAGAAAATACACTAAGAAAACTTGAGTACAAGTTGAAAGTTTTGAGAAGCCCAAGGATCTATCTAGATTGTATCTATCACCTAGAGGGGTGTGAATAGGTGAACGGCCAAAAACCACAAATCTCGATGCAATAAAAATAAATGCGGAAAATAAAAAGCACACCGAGATTTACGTGGGAAAACTCCAACTTTGAGAAAAACCCATGGGACCAACACGCGAAAAAATAATTCACTAAGAGAAAAGATTACAAGGTGATTACCGACTCCACGGACTCAACCTCTCTTAACCTCCTATGAATCTCCGCGCTACCCTCTGGGTTGTCCACGCCCTCACATCAAATACGCCGAATCCACGACGCCACCATGAAGAATATCATGAATATGGTGATCCTTCGCTTTGGAGTATTGTAGAA
>NW_017891453.1:17007-17855 GCF_001540865.1 Ananas comosus | reverse complement strand
TGGCGCAAGTTGCACAGATCCTGCTCCATCTTCCGCTTGACGCTGGTCGGTAAGTAGTGCGCCAACAGAAGCTCCTTGAACCTCGTCCAAGTGATAGCAGCCAAGTCAGTGCTGGGGTGCTCCTGAAAATCCAACCACCAGCGGTAGGCCTCACCGTCCAAGTGGTGGGTGGTGAGCCAAACTCGATCCCTCTCCTCTACGAAGGTGTCGCGGAAGAGCTTCTCCATATGCATCAACCACTTCTCCACAATTCAGTGGTCGACCTTCTCGCCATCGAAGACTCGGGGACTGCACCTCCTGAACTCATTGAGGCGCTCCATCAGTCTGTCTCGCTCCGCCCCCTCAACCAAAGTAGGAAAAGCAGCTCCAACCGGAGGCCTTTGCACAGGTGGTGCCGCCAAAACCTCCTCCTGGGGTACGGCCGCAGGCGCCGCACGCGAAGAACTGGGCGCGGGGGACGGCGCTCTCGGTGCAACGTCCACAACTGGTGCTGGCGGTGTAGGGCCCTGTGTCTCCCTAGAAGCTGCTGCCTGCTGCAGAAGTAGATCCTCCAGGCGCTTCATCCGCGCCTCGTGTCGGCGCGCCACCTCAGTCTGCTGTCGGGTTGCCTCCGCCTGCTGAGTGACTAAGTCGGTGAGGGCCGCAAGCTGGCCCCTCAACTCACGGATCTTGCCAGATCCGGAGGTAGCGGAGGTCTCGACCTCCTCAAAGTTTGCCGCATTGTCCGCCTCGGCAGATTGGGAGCGAGTAATCGGCATTGTCACTACAAAACATAAAAGCGCAAGTTAGTAAAACCCACGCTATCGCATCCCCGCTCAAAAAGCAATACCCAAATCATGCGAAAGTAA
>NW_017891453.1:0-13833 GCF_001540865.1 Ananas comosus | reverse complement strand
AATAAAAACCAAGCAAAAGGAGTAAAAATACAAAGGAAGGGAGAGAGAGCTCCTCCTACCTCAACTCCTGCTGGTCTCAGCACAGGGGAGGCCCTAAGGGGCGTGGGGTGCACCTATAGAAGTGCTACAAATGCGAAAAGCCCCCTGCAGTTCAAACTACTCAAAATCTGCCACCTTGTACCGGTACAGTACACGGGCCCTTGTACCGGTACAAGGCCCATGAAACTGCCAAACCCGAGCTACGGGTCTGCTGGAAAACTGCCCTTGTACCGGTACAAGACCAGCCTTATACCGGTACAACCATCAGCCCTGTACCGGTACAGCCATCAACCTTGTACCGGTACAGCACCCTGCTGAGGCTAACCCGAGAGCTGTCCAATGAATCCAATTTTTGAATTTTGGTACCAAGCTTAAAACCACAATTCTCGAGATGCGAGCTATAGGTCGGAACACTGTCTACGACCTTCCAGAAAGTCTGAAAAAGCTCGACACACAGATCAAACACTCGAACCTCGCAATTTGCAAAGGTCCAGTGTGTTACAATGTAGTAGAGGCAAATATGTGGATTTGGGCATAATGGGACCTTTCATGATGATTCCTCTTTTATGCAACATTAGGAAGCAGGTTAGAGTATGAATGATTGTATAACTTTTGAGAGTACTTAGTGAATGGGTTATAGACAAGATGAATGAAACTTAGCATTACTCGCATGATAATATTATACTTGTTGTAGACAAGGTAGTTGTGACATAGGGCATGATTAAATCAACATGAAGCTAACTTGGAGCATTTAATCTAGTGAATAACTAGTGCTTGACATTGTAATATTACATGCGATCTAGGGATCGATAGCTGCATTCCATGTATTAGACATGAGGATAGTGTTTGGAACGCCCTAGGGCGAAAGACAAGATGGATAATTGCATGTAGCATTAATTGTATGAGATCACTTGCATGATAGTTTATTACTCCCTGTAGTGGAGGCATTTGTAGAAAAGTATATGCAAGACATGCATCATGGACATCGACATATCTTGTAGTACCTACACAAATGGCATGAGAAAGTAATTTCCTTAGCTATAGTGGAATAGTCTAAGTGCAAACTCTCATTGAGACTTGAACAATAGTGAACTATTATAGATAAGATAATGACAAGTGTTATGTGCTTATGAACTAGTGACTTATACTTGACATAGTAAATATGAACGTCATGTAGTGACATTTGGATTAGTAAATGATAAACCTTGACAATGTGATACTATATTGGACCTTTGGAGTCGTTGGTACTTATTCCATGTTTTAGACATGATGACCGAGAGCTGGATACTATTGATCATGCTTGCTTGCCATTGTGCTCATTCACACATGCTTGTGAGGGTCGCTCCCCACAAGCCGGCACTCCGGAGATAGCCTACGCGACACAAGCTTGCCCGTGTGGGATTGGGCGCCGAAATGGGATGCCGTGGGGGAGGCTCATTCCTAGAGTTGGAATGTTGATTACTACGGGGCCATTTTAGGCACGGCGCAAGCCGGACTATACACGTGTAGATCCATGACGAGGATTGAACTATGATACTTAAAGTATAATGTGGAAACTACTACTAGAGAGTGCATCCTAGTTGGACTAGTAGACATGCATGATAGTGCATATTGTGAACTTTATGTTAGTCATTCTTAGCATTGACACTCTAGTGGTAGTATATTATACCTATATTGATTGGCATAATACATGGTTAGAATAGTAAAGAAAAGAATAATCACTAATTGTAGCATTTTGGACATAATGAACATGCATGTAAACTACAATTGGCATATCGTTGAATGTACATGTAAACAGACATTGGCATATAATTGGATAATTAAAATTAGAACATCATATACTTGATAGTTAGTCATTTAGTAGAGGCATGACTATGAAATAAACATGTTTATTTACTCGCCATTTATATATGTTGTTTACTTACCCCTTATAGCATGCCTCAGTTGACCTAGTGGTGTATTTCGCCACTCTTGGCGGCTTACCCACTGGGAACTATTGTTTAATAGTTCTCACCCCCATTTGTTGTTGACTTTTTTCAGAGCCTTCCGCGGCGGGAGAGGCTAGGGACCGTGGCAAGGGGTTAGCGACTAGCTAGAGCCCCTACGGAGATATATTAGATGGACCCGATGTCATCATTCCTTTTGTACTTATGGAAATGACGTATTATGTTTATAATTTTAGAGAGGTTGTCAGTCTCTTGGATTTAGTTGTTTATACTTTGTATATTTGTGGATCTCTTTGTGATAGAATATTAGTGATTTTATACTATTTGCTTTGATAGCCTTGTTAGGATTTGATCTTGTTCATTCTTGTTTTAGTAGACGCCTTGTGTGCATTGTGGTTGTTTGGTGTACACGGCGGGTCTGTACACGTGTCGGGCGGGCTTCCGCTGGGCCGGGGTGTGACAGATTATAGTGGTATCAGAGCCTAGGGTTGAGTCTTAGAGGACCTAGCAAACCTTAGGCCGGTTGGACAATAAGGGGTAGGAACGTGAGAGACGGGGTCTTTTGGGACCATTTGTGGGCGAAAGTATTATGATTGGGTCATAATTGTAACTCCAAAAGTGTTGGAGTTGGACCGAAGTGAATAACATCTATGTCTTTGCAAGATCATGTTGGCGGCCGACAATGTGATCTCGAGGAACTTACCCAATCACACCCTGAGCCCGGTCCTATTTGGCCGGTTCGAGCACGTCGAACAGACGCCGAACGGACAGAGCCTCCCCTGTCCGCCCAAGGCTCAACAACAAGTACAAATAGAGTATAAAATTTGCACATGCGGAAGCAAACATAATGGCTTACACGAGGGCAAGCAATAGCCAAAGTGAAAGTACTAACTAATCAACATACAAGTAATATGATTAACTTTAAATCATATACATGCACACAACTTTAATAAAATTGTTTACATTCTTTGCATCATTTCTTTTATACATTACAATATCACCAAAATGAACATAATGTACTTTCTCCAAAGCTAAGCCTTTAACATTAAACCATAAATTCTTTTACATCGTTCATATTCTTTCATTTAAACATCTATAACCATCAAAATACAAAAGATGGTATAAAAGGGTAATGCAACTAGCAAAATAAAACTGACTAGGGAAGTCACTGTCCACGGCGCAATACCCTTACAGCGATGGTCCGCCGGCTCGCTCGGTCCCGGCTCTGAGGAAATAGTGGGGTGAGAACTACAACAAAGTTTTCAGTGGGTTCGGCCGCCGACCTCATCGACTTTCCCACTAGGTCTAAATCAGGCGTAATAGAAGAAAGAATAGATAGTAACCAACTAACAAATGCAGCTAATATGCCTGAACAATAAATAATCAATCATATGCTCAATGAAATGCTCATGAAGAATGCAAGGTCACTTTCCAATACCCAATCTCTAGGCTAACCCGTAGGTTTCGCCCTCAATAGACTCACCAACTCATAATCCCAAGTATCGGGGAGAAACTTCTACAACGCGTACGGGACCGTCCTCTGAGGAGAACTACTACGACCTAGTGATGACTACTCCGGAGCTCATCGCCCGAGGGGGAGCTACCGCCCTCCGAGCAAGGACTAATAGGCGAGTATGATCCAATCCTTAACTATAAGGATTCCAAGTTCAATCCATTCCTTAACTATAAGGAAGCAATGCTCATATGACCCTTAACTATAAGGTTGTTATGTCATAATGTCACTATCTTTCTTTACTTGCATTCTTTAACTTTCACTAGTGTCATAAACACTACTTTATTCTTTGTACTCATTCACTAATGCCACACTTGTTCTCTAATTGTTCACTCTAGCATTCTTGTCCCATTAATGTTACTATTGTAACACTAGTATTTAAGACTTATCAATGCCACTTTCTACATTTATGTCAACATGTCATTTTTGTTCTCTAACTCAACTAGGTTCTTGTCACGCCCCGAGACCGCTACCAATTTGGTCCGATTCGGGCGCGTCGAATAGACGCCGAACGGACAGCACCTCCCCTGTCCGCCCAAGGCTAAACAACCAGATCATGTACAAGAATTTGCCCAGGAATAGAAATTCTATACATACACAATCAACAAAGGGCACAACAAGTGCCAACAGCTAAGAGCAAGAGTCACATGTGCATACAAGTGAACAAAAGAGAGATTTACTCGCTATTACATCCATTGCATTCATTTACCTCAAGTTACATTTACATCTTTTCCAAAATGAATACATGTTTGCTAGATCATCATCAAAATACATAAATAGCTCTCCAATCCTCACCTGCATAAGCCACTCATATACATAGGGTGATACTAATGCAATATAGGAAAGTTACTATGTACTACTGCTCGGGCGCGATGCCCTTGCCGTGGTCCTCGCCAGGCGTACTCGAACTAGGCCCTGCAATAAAGTGGGGTGAAAACTATTGTCCATAGTTCCCAGTGGGTTCGGCTGCCGACTTCGCCGATCTCCCCACTAGGTTCGAGTGGGCAAAAGCAGATAGATAGATAGATAGATATTGAAAACGGTAAATGCCATAGTAAGAAAACTATGCTACTATGCCCAATCACAGGTAATGTATGCATGCATCATATAGTAAATGGTCTACTAACATGCCACTATGTCCACTACAATGTCCAATAAGCAAATGTTCAATGACAGTGCTATTTTCTTGTTTATCCAATCCTTCGCGATCCCTTGGGTTCGCCCTTGACTCACCTCGCCATCCCGTATGGTAAGGAGACTCACCTCTCTCTCAAACCCGGGACCGTCTGCGGGACATCAACTCTGCCCCTCTCGCGCCAAACTCCGGAGTGCACGACGACTTGTGTGGCGTGACCACCACAAGTATAAACAGACTGTGAGTATGATCCATCCTCTCAACTCGAGAATACCCTATCCACTAGGGCTAGTAGTCACTCGGGAATCCGCCTATCCCAATGTTCATATGCAAGTGTTTAACTACACTATGTTCTTGTTCAACGAGTCATCACTAGGGAGTCCACCTATCCCTAAGTTCATATGTCACTAGTGTCATTGTACACTACATTATATGCCACTCGTTCTGTTCATTTGTCAATCACGTGCCACTCATTATGTCACTAGGAGACCATCGAGTCCATCTCTTTTTCTCGGCACTATAGGATTCAATGTCAAGACCCAATCTTCATCTATCCATAATACCAAGCATTCAACTCACACTATGATATCAATTAGAAAGCATAAGAAATGGAATACTATGCAATCCTACAATGCAACATGCAAGAGATGTGAGATCATGGTATACTAAGACATAGAGAGGAACCCAGTTGCTTCGGGATGACACCACCCACCTTTCGACGATGTCAGGGTGCTAAGAACGCTATTCGTCACTTGCTTCAACGTCGCTTCGACCTTCTAGGTGGAAACGAAGCTCAATCGGTCTTTTTTTGCCGATAACTTTTCAACGACTCAACAAATCGTCAATCCACTCAACGAATCGTCAATCCGTCTTCGCCAACGCGTTTAGACACCAGCAATTAGGTTAAGAGGCCATCAATTGAGATCAAACCTCATTAATAAGCAAAGCCCCAATTTGGAGCTCTAGGTTTGCATTATAGCAAAATACTCCAACAAAACTATAGATTCTAGCATTAAGCATCTATTAAGCATGCTAGAACACGAATCAAACCATTTCTAGAGCAAGAAATCCAAACCCTAGGTTTCTACCATTGTTGAGCTCAAAAGCTTACCTCCAAGCTTGCTCCAATGGTGTGGAGAGGAAGAAGAAGATGACCAAGGCTCTTCTCTAGCATGCTTCTCCTTCTTCTCCACCTTCTTTCCCTTCCTTTCCTTCTTCTCCTTCTTCACTTCATGAGAGAGAGAGAGAGAGAGCTTAGAGACAGAGAGGGAGAGGGATATATGTTTAGGTGTGAAAATGAGAGGGAGAGAGGGTGATCTTCCCTCTATACCCCCAACTAATGGAACAATTGCATAATAGCCCCTCCACTTTGCTTCTTTCACACTGCCCAGACTGGGCAGTTTTCGTGCTCGGGAACCGGTCTGTCCCTAAAAGGACCGGTCCCCGAGAGCACCACTTGCGGGCAGAGGCTCTCAGCCAGCTTCTACGCATATCGGGACCGGTCCTCGCCTGAGGGATCGGACCTTCAAGGACCCGTCCCCTCTCGAGGGACCGGACCCCGAGAGCAAACATCGCTCGCAGAGCCTTTCTGCCGCACATTTAGCTTACGGGGACCGATCTCTCCCACCAGGGACCGGTCCTCGAGAGCAAAATCTGCCAAGTGCAGATTTTTGCACAACTTGTTCTCGTGGATCCATTGCAATGCACTTTTTAGGTTTTTGATGCCTTCGGCCTTTCCGAAGCGTAGCCACTCGACAATTAGTCGATTCTGAGCAAAGTCCAACTCTCAGATTTCGAGAATTCACTTCTTTACATCCTCCCCTCCTAAAAAGGAGTTTCATCTTCGAAACTAATCCAATTCCAACATAAACTCAAACTTATACCTTATTCCTCAAACAGATGAGGATGATGCGCTTATTCCATAAACCCAAGTGGCTTCGCGATCATCGTGGTTGCTCCACCGAATCTTGACATAGGGAATCTCGCGATTTCGCAATTTGCGCACTTCTCGTATGATAATCGACACCGAAAGCTCTTCGTAGCTTAGATCTTCTTGAAGTTCTGGCGGCTCGTATAACATCGCGTGCTCGGGGTTGTGGATATACTTGCGAAGGTTGGAGACATGGAATATGTTATGAACGTCTGCGAGTTGCAGCGACAATGCAAGCCGGTAAGCTACAGCTCCAACTCGCTCCAACACCTCGTACAGCCCAATGTAACGGGGACTCAACTTTCCTCGAACCCCAAATCGTTTCACACCTCTCATTGGCGAAACCTTCAAAAACACGCGGTCTCCTACCGCGAACTCTAGATCTCTACGGCGCTTATCTGCATAACTTTGCTGCCTAGACTACGTCGTGAACAATCTCTGACGGGCAAGGCGAACTTTCTCCTCCGCCTCCCATAAGACATCGGGGTCTAATACAGCACGCTCGCCCACATCACCCCAGTGTATAGGAGATCGACACTTCCACCAGTAAAGGACCTCGAACGGTGCCATCTCAACACTAGCTTGGTAACTATTGTTGTAGGTGAACTCGGCCATAGGTAGGTGACTTGCCCAACTACCCTTATAGTCAATGACACATGCCCGTAACATATCCTCCAGAATCTGAATGGTTCTCTCCACTGCCCATCTGTCTGAGGATGAAACGCTGTGCTAAAATCAAGCCGTGTGCCAAGGGCTTCCTGCAGGTTCTTCCAAAAGTGTGAAGTGAATCAGGGGTCTCGATCTTATACAATTGATTTCGAAACCCCGTGCAACCTCACCACTTCATCAAGGCACACCTGCACCAATTTATCACCCGACCAGGTAGTGTGGATCGACAGAAAATGCGCTGACTTGGTCATGCGGTCCACAATAGCCCAAATCGCATCGTGGCCACCCGACGAACGGAGCAATCCAACCACGAAGTCCATAGCTATGTCCTCCCACTTCCAAACAGGAATGGGCAGGCTCTGAAGCTTCCCTGCTAGGAATCGGCGCTCCGCCTTAACTTGTTGGCATACTAGGCACTGCGCCACGTAGCTGTTAGTTGTATGCCCTAGAAGCCTATCAGGCTGACTCATTTTATTTTCTATGGGACATATTTTTGTACTTAATCTTTATTATTGGGCCTTTTATTCCATTCATATTAAATGTGTCCATGAATCGTCCTTTGAATTAATAAGATGATAATATGTATTCTCAAGAGTTGAGAATTTGAGATACATATTATTGGTGATTAATTCATAAATGCTCTCAATCGGAGGATCATCATGGGGACGATGATAGATCCGGTAAGATTGATGTGTGTGCCGCTTCCCTTTTGGGATGAACGAATCTCGAGTCATCAGTGTGGGACACTGGAGCGAACATGCGGTGGTTGTTGGAGAACAACGGTACTGAGCGTGACCAACTACGAACAGTTACATGGATGTTACTCATTCGTCAGTAACTGGTTCGATGTTGCAGGTGGTACAACTGATCCTTAGACCTGCAACACCACGGTCATTCAATATGAGGCACTGTAGTTTGACTATGCAACAAACTCTGATCCGTAGCCATATGGGTCTTAGTAGTATATGTTGTGCATGTTGTTCATATCAGGAATGGGTGTGTGTTTATAGGGATCTATCGCTCTCGTAGAGAGATAATTAGTTCTATGCTATTTGTAAGGCAAAGCTCAGAAATCTCGGCCGGGGTAATATGGCGTATGGAAAGATGTTTCCAAGAGTAACCATAGAGCTTCTGTCTGATCAAATTTATATATGACGGTGATGGGTTTGACGAATATTCCACGACCTCCACTCAGTTGGAACTATACGATAGAAGGATTGTATTGTACGGTAACTGCACCTAGAGTTCAGTCCGATATTCACTTCTGACTGGATTGCCACTACATGTTGCTAGGCGTCACTGGTGGATTGTGGGAACCAATAGAAATAATTATTAACAATAATTATTCTATTAGGGTAGAGTCAAAAGAGTTTGAGCCATCGAAAGGAGTTTCGATGATGATGTAGATGGAGATCGCATCATATCTCACTAGCAGACAGAATTGAACCTATTAGGTCACACACATAGAAATCGCGCTAGATCGATATTTAGGAAATGATAAAAGAAGTTTATCAGATGGATTAATTACAATTATAATACAGTTAAATACTAAAGTTTACTATTTATTAGTAAAAGGACTAATTTGCAATTGTTGTAAATTAGAGGTATTTATGTGTAAAATGTATGGTGTATTTACTAATCGTTAATAATAAATGAGGACTTATGTTGCAAATGTTAACACACGAATCGAATTAGAATTAGGATTCAGAATTCGGTTAATATCATAACAAAATTGGCGGTTGATGGATAATAAATCGGAATAGGATTTCGATTAGGATTTCGTTAGGATTTTCTCATATAACTATATTGTCATATGACATATTAAATTAGAAGAAAAAAAAAGGAAAAAAAACCCTAGCCGTCAATCCTTTAAGTCCTCCACAATATAATCCATCGATTTCGATCTTCAAAAGTTGCTAGCACATCTAGAAGATTGATTCATCTTCCTCAAGTCGACGCAAGGTTAATTCGTGATCGGATCACGGATTGAAGCGGTCGTCTAATTCGATCAAGGGCGTGATTTCGTGTGGACGCAGATAGAGCCGGCGCGTGCGCGACTAACCGAGGACGAACAAATTTACCAACGATTTCGACTTCGGCGGTGATCTCGACCCGCGCGAGGTAAAATAAAATAATATAGATCCTATTTGATTAGATTAATTAGATCTATTATTAATGATCTAAAACGAACACGAGGTATTTTTTGGTTTCAAAAAAATTTTTAATTGTGTTATTTTCTTCCGCTGCGTACACTAATTTTCTTACAGTGGTATCAGAGCCACCCTCGTCGTTTGTTTTAGATCTAATCTCTTTTTCGATGTTATTTGGGTTTTTTTCGAAACGATCAAAATCAAGATAATGAGGATTTATTTTTCAACAATTTTGATTGTTTCGGAACATTAATTAAAACCGACGCATGATGTACTATTCAGCGCGTATGGCACTCGGCATGCGGCCGAGATGGAATGCGACGTGCAAGAAGCGCTTGCATGAATTCGTCATATTTGATAGACATACATGCACACATTAAGCTTTAATGCCTTACACGTCGTCTCCTTAATTATGATGGCCATGAATATGTCCATAGTAGCACTAATTAATTAGATCATGGCATGGGCTTTTTGATTGCATGTGGTACGCGGCGACGTGCATGGACAATATGCACATGGTGCTATGTCCGTGCGCACGCCATGCGGGCAGCGGCTTGCGTGCGACGCGGCTAGGATGCGACTATGTCATTGCGGTTGCATTGTGAATCACAATTAAATTAGTTTTTAAATTTTAAAATTTAATACATGAGATGTATTAGATCTTTTTAATAATTTTACGAAAATTGCGATTCTTGAAACAAATAAAGATTTGTTTTTAAAATTAATCCGAAACCCAATTAATTAGAATTCGAATATAGAGAATTATTATTATATGCATATGATGTAATATGATGTGATATCATGGATACCGACCTTGTGATGTGCATGTATCATGTGATGATGTGAATTGTTGTAATTAATAAGGATCCATATTAGATTTTTTTTTTGGTGCCTGCGGCGTGCCAATTAAATTAGTAATTTGGAGACCTGCGTGTCTCATTAATTTTATGGTTGTAAAGTTATTGTTTGTAAAATTAATAAGCGGGAAAAGGGTAGTTAGGTTCCAGAGGGGTTCGTGCATTCAAGAGTTGATGTGATGCGGATCAAATTGAACCAGATGCTGAATCAAGGGAGAAGACAAGAGTTGATCAAACTCCAATTCGATGAGAACGCAGAATAAGAAAAGGCTTTCTTGTGTGTAATACCCTTATGACCCGATTCCGGCCTAGTGGCTCAGGCCCGAATCAAGATAAAATCCATGATCATCATCGGTAGTTATTTTTTTATATATATGCGATGTATGTATGCATGTGATGTGATGGTTTGCATGAGATGTAAATTATAATAAATTAAAAACTGATGAGACAACTAATCTCCCTAAATAAAATATTAAGTTAATGTGTTATGAACCTATTAGTGGCCTCCACTGTGTAGGGTGTGGGCGTCTTTTTAGTGTTGATTGATGCACCCGGTACGGGGTCAGTTGCATTAGGGAGCCGCAACCATTCTATTGGCATGAGATACTGTGCGGTAAGAAAGGGGTTGGATCCAAGAATCTGTCAGATGAGAATTCAATGACATTTATTTTCACGATGAACTACCGTGGGTCTACTTAACACATCGAGATATAAGCCAAGATCTGTCAGGAGAGGCCTATATCTTATGGAGGCCAAGATTAGATTGCAATTTGCTTGAAGAAGCATTGAACAAGAGTTGTTCACTTATTTGTTTGCTCATTGCAAGAATCTGTCAGGATAGGTGTGTGTAAACAGATGGGACCGCAATACCCACTAGAAACTTTTTAAGTAAAGTTTTCCGTTTTCACCGCTCGGGGGAGTGTGGATGATTCGACAAAATTTAGTGGAGGCCACCATTTAGATATTAAAAAGACTCCTAATCAAATGGTATTATTGATTCTAAGTACACAACTAATTAGAATCTTACCTTCTACAGAAAATGGCTGCATCTAACTACTTGTACCAAAAACTTGATATTAATTGCTTAATGGACCGAATTTCACCGATTGGCTGAGAAATGAGAATTGTTCTCAATTTTGAGAACATAGCCTATGTGTTGGACACTGGGAGGTCCAGGCGGTACCCGAAAATTCGAAGGCCAAACACAACAGCTGCAAGAAATAAATGGACTGATGACTATATGAAGTAAAATGCTACATGCTTGTGCGTCTATGACAATGATTTGCAACGCCAGCATGGAGCACATGGAGAGTGCTGCTGATATTCTACTTCATCTCAAGGATTGTTATGACATGAGAAAGTCGAAAGCTCGCACGAGGTGTTGAAGCAGACTGTGCAGGGCTAAGATGTCTGAGATTCATGTCATTGAAAACTACTAACTTATCGGTTTGTTCTATATTTCAACATGGTCATGAATCTCTCGGCATGCACCTCGAGCATTTATGTATTCATGCAAGGCTAAAACAAAGTAAAGATTAAGGATGCAGAGAGCTTAACGCCTAGCGTTGAAACGGAGCAAGGAGTTGCTGCTGTTGCCGTGGGGATTATCCTTTATGTCTACCGACAGAGTATCTTAGACTTAGAGATTGTCCTTATGTTCCTATGCGACTAGAAACCTTATTCTATTTTCACAGTTTGGTAATGGATTGTATATAGTGTTATTTATTGAATCAAAACGTTTGTGTCAACTTATATTTGAGAAATAATTTGAAATCAGGTTATGGTTCTTTAATGAATAATCTCTATCAGCTTACATATGGAGTGTTAGTGTTAATTAATAATGATAAGGCATGAATGGAGAATATCATTGGTTTCAAAAGACCAAGAGAGGAGGTAAATAAAAGTACTTTGTGGCATCTTAATTTGTCAAATTGGAGAGGATAGATTAAACAGTTGGCTAAGAATGGTGTCTTAGGGTCCTTTACCCCTATACATACCCAGGCTTGGAATCATCGTCTTCAGAGAAAAATGACTTGAAGTCTCTTTTGTTGTGATTCAGGAGCGAGAGCTACTGAGTACTCGCCTTACATGCATACTGATGTATGTGACCATATCGAGTGTGTCCGCATGGTCGTGGCTATCTCTACTATCATTATCTTTACTGAATGATTATTCACGAGTATGGTACGTGTACTTAATTAAACACAAGTCCGGAAGCCTTTGAAAAGTTAAAGAGTTAGGCAAAGTAGAAAGGCAATGAAAAACAATTAAGGCTCTTCTGATCAGATCGAGGAGGGGAATATCGCTTAGTATAGATTTCCTAACCTAAATCTCAAGGATAAATTGGTATTGTCTCAAGACTCCTTCTTGGAACACCAGAATTGAATGGGGTGTCTGAACGGAGAACTCGAACTTTATTAGATTGGTCGATCCAGATGAGCTTTACAGATTACCTATATCGTTTTGGGGTTTACGCCACTCTTACGGCTATTTTATATTCTAAACAGAGAGTGCCTCCAAATCTCGTCCGACGACACCAACAGCCATGAGATGTGGCATGGGTAGGAAGCAAGTTTTACTCATATTAAGACTTGGGGTGTACTAGCTTAAATTATAGAAAAATTAAAGACTGACATAGTTGGAAAGCAGATCAGTCAAGTGAGATCATTGGGTATTCCAAGAATCACTTGGATACATATTTAATCTCCCAGAAGGCCATAATGAGTGATTGTGACCGTCATGCCTTCTTTCTTGAAAGTGAATTTATTTTGGCTGGAGGCAGTGGAGAATAAATAGAACTAGAGGAGAAAGTCTCTTTAGAATCAAATTCAAGAGCCCCTCCCTGATAACTCTGTGACACTGAAGTTACAACGCACGATCCGGCAAATCTAGTAGGTCTCCCGTCCTCCAGCTGATAGATACAATGGGATTATTTATAGAGGGATGGGAGGAAAAGTTCCTAATGGGAGACAGGACCATACGAGAATGGATCACCTAAGACTTGATAGCCGAGGCGATGTCAAGACATCGACTCCGATAAAGGTTGAAGCTATGAAGCCGAAATGGACTCCAATTACTCCAATCATGTAGACTTTGGTTGATCACCGAGGGTATTGTACCTATTGGATGGTAAATGGATTTTAAGAGAAGATTGGCTTCTGATTGGAAAGGTAGAGACCTATAAAGCTAGGCCTAGTAGCAAAAAGTTTATAGTCGACGCGAAGCGCATGACTATCAGCGATCCTTTTTTCACGCCGTCAGCTATGCTTAAGTCTATTCAGAACTCCTCCTTGCTATTGGCTGCACACTATGACTATGAGATTCTGGTAAATGGGATGTGAAAACTGCCTTCCTAAATGGATAATCTGAAGAAGATGATCTATAGGAGCAGCTCTTTGGTTCACTTCCAAAAATGAAGATCGATAAGGTTGCGCAACTTCAACGATCGCATTTATGGATTGAAAGCAAGCCTTCTCGGATTGGAACACATCGTTCAATGATGCATCGAATCGTGTCAATTTCATTCAGAAATGCAGGAAGAGTCGTGTGTATATAAAAAGATTGAGTGGGAGGCTGTTACTTTTCTGACGTACT
>NW_017891452.1:0-17859 GCF_001540865.1 Ananas comosus | reverse complement strand
CGGAATCTCTATACCGATTAAAAAGTGGTTATCAATGGCTGGTTGTTTTTCCAGGACCAGTACCATTAGTTGTTCTATACCTTGGAGAAAAGAGTGGAAGTACCCATTCAGGGATGAAGTTGATTTGGGTAGGAAACTTATTCTAAGAGCTAGGTTTCGATAGGACTAATCTATCTCCGGAACAGGGGAATGAGGATAACCCTATAAGAATAAATAAAGAAGAGACTGCCTACTGCTTTGAAAGTGTGGCTTGGAAGGAAAGACTCCATAACCAAAAGGCAAAGGGACTGAATGTCCTACTAGGAATATAGGAAGAAATTCCATCTTCACTTTCAAAAAACTTATGATTCATATAAGTAAAAGAAAGAAGAAGAAGTGTTTTTTGCCACGATTCTCTATCTCTCATACGATTTACCCATTCCTTCTCTTATGCTTATTCTAGTGCACATCCGATGAAAAGAGACCTTCCTACCCTTTGACAGCTACCCTTGGACAGACTGAGAGGACTGATAGCAAGGGACTGAGACCAAGCATTCTTAACTAGCCAAAGAGCTTTCTAAGACCGGTCTTTCTAATATGGTATATGCCTCCCACCCTTTCGCTCGTTTGCTTGCTTGCTGGCTTTCCAGGACGGACTGGAATGACTTCCCGAAGCTGATTCACTAGCCTAAGAGCAGACTAAGAGCAATCCCTTAGATAGGATATTCCCTCACATGCAGCTGAGTCAATAGCTGCGGATTCCATTCCTGAAAACATCTGCACAGTTGTCCTAACTGCGCATTCCCACGTTACCGGGGCGAAGCGCTTTTGGGCTAGTTAGCTGTTAGAGAGCAGGGAATCCCATTGACAAAAGCAAGCCCTTCTTTCACCCCCATTCAAAGAGCTTCATTTCTTCTTTCTTCGGGATTCAAGTAAGCACTACTGGCTTTCAGTCAAGGTAAGGGGTAAAGGTATTGGCTCCCTCTTCTACTGGCCAAGAGCCAGCTCCTGGTGGTCAGAATCTCACAGGGCCACAAATAAATCAACTCCACAAGGACTTTTCGAGGAGCTTCCAAACCTTTTTGAGGAGAGAAGGTATACTCTTCGGGAATTTCCGTACTAGTCCATACCGGGATGTGAACACCTTTATCGCCTCGATTACTACAAAATGGAAAATCTCAAGAGGATATTAGGGCGATGCGCGACGCGATTTCCTCTGGAAATACAAACCATCCGATCGTTCACGACATTCTCGACAAAGCAGCTGAATGGTGTGCGGGTCCGCTTACTAATACTAACTGACTCTTCTCGGATTTCTGTTTCGTCGAGCCCTGCTTTGGTCTCTGGTTTGATGGTTGTACGTGCTAAAAATCCGGTACTGAATTTCTATTATAGATAATGACTAGGCTTTTCGTTGAATGATCATATAGCTTAGCACCAAAACAAAAAAATTTTGAACTCAATAAGCGATTGATGGAGGTGGGGTAGTGTAGTGGCCTAAGCCCGAGATTGTCGCCTATATGAGACAGTATCTGTGACCTTTCTTCCTTATCAGCCAAAACTTTTTATGGAAATCGTTCACTTCGCTGGATTGCGTATTGATTTAGCCTGTTATCTATTAGAGGACTGCCTTAGAGGATTGCCACGAAACCCCTTTTCATGTTTTAGAGGACTACTGCAAGCCCTCTTCATGCCGAGACAATTGCCATAATCCTAGGGAACGGTTATGCTTTGGAAGAAGGCGAACCCTCCAGTGGGGTTCGGTTCCCCGTTACAAAGTCAAGAAAGAGGGACTCTATGTAATTTCATTTTTAGGAAGGCTGTTTTTTCACCAAATCCTCCTCTAAACGTGAAAGGCTATCAGGTAAAACAAAACAAACAAGTAAGGAACTGAAGCTGGAGGAACTAGAGCCCTCACTGGTGCGAAGAAGTTCTCTGGCACGGGCTACGGCTTGCTACTACTAAACAACAATTTTAGGTAGGTTCCTTAATAGGGGACCAGGAAGGAAGCATCTCGAAAGTGACAGTCAACTGTTCCTGGTAGCTTAGCTAGGGATTGATGAAGCAAAGAAAGCACTGCTTTCTTAGTAGGGGAAGAGCCATATTGTGTTGAACGTCACTATAGGGTTCTCCACCTTGAACTGAATGTCCGATCCTTGCTTCTCGGTCCCCTTCCCTTGAAAGAAGCCCTTCCCTCTCCCTAAACCTCTTCCTTTCCTCTTTCGGGTAGAAACCGGGAAAAAACCACTGTTGGTAAGCGGTTCGGCTTCTAGCTCAAGTTCAGACGCAAGTTCAGTCTCAAGCTCCAGCTAAGTCTCAGTCTCCAGCTAGCACGACTCCTGGCATCGCTTTTCCAGTAAGAAGAAGCTGAAAGATTTAAATTGAGCTACCCAACTTACTGAATACAACTCTGGACCTGAAACGCTGTCTTTCAACTACTGGTGGTAAGGCAATCTAACCTTCTTCTACTCTTACGGTCGATACAGGAGATCAATAAGATCCACACGCAAAAGGGACTTGGAGTGGATTCCTCTCTTCTTCCTTCCGTACTTCGATGTACTACTTTATACTACGAGACTTTCATCACAAGCCGAACTAGCAACTGTTACTAGATGGGGTACACGCTCAGTCACTATATCTAAAAATCCTATTTCGGTGAATTCTGTCATTGTGGGATATTCGGATTCCCTACCTGCCAGTGAACCACCAGAAAAGTCATTAAGTCCCGAAACCCGCCATTACTCAACTCTCCTTCTAGGAAAGACCCTTCATCTGACCGGGAAGCCGGCCTCTTTCAATAGTGGGTCCAGTCTCTGGCTCCAGCTTATGCGCTACCTAGGTCATCCCCTCTTCCAAAACAAGTTCAGCCTGTGTTGTTGACATTTTTAAGCAAAAGAGGTCTTTCATGGTGTAGAGTGTCTTGAATCAAAGAAGGTTTCTCGACTTGGGGATGACCCTCTGTCAATTAAAGAAATGGAAACTTTAGAGCTTTGTTTGAATGTTTCGACTTGGCTGAAAGAGCAATTAAAGGAAGTGAGGGTAGTCCCTCAAGCCCGATTTTTTTAATGTTGAAGCTGCACCTGGATAAGGCACCATCAGAAACCACAACAAATGGGTCCAGTCCCTACACAAAAGAAGAATACCCGGGAGCGGACACGGGAGGAGAGGCAAAGCTAGCAGCTGGAGAAAAAAGCCATTCCCTTCTCCTTGAACCGAGCCGAGCTTCCCGATAAAGGAATGAGCTAGCTTATCTTAATCCTGCGCTGGTAGACGCATCTTCAGCCTGGTCCAAGGGATTCTTCTGCCTCCTATAGTGGACTTCCTTGATTTCCCTTTGCTTGCCGAGAAGATATAGACCCAAGTCACTCTCGAATGGTACCTCTATATCCTTTAGCGTTTACGGCCCCTACTCCGAAAGCAATTCAATTCCATTTTGACCAATCTCTCTATGTTGACGAAGGGAAGAGAGTCTCGAACCTGGCCGGTGAAATGTGAACAGTCTTTTTATATAAAGGCAATGTCTTAGTCGAAGAGTCTCTATCTGCCGTGGATCAATGTAAAATAGTGAAATGGCCACATTCCCGATCCAATGCTACTCTACTGATCCAGGATAGTTTACCGGGTAATGGGGCAACTGAGGTAGTTTCAGTTCCAGATCAACCACTGAAATTGCTGAGTCGACGAAGCCAACTGGCCCAGATACTGGCTTAGATGCTGCTACCTCTGCAACATTCAAATCCACTTCATAGTTAGGATCGTAGTAATAGGTTCCTTGTGATGAGGTATGTCTTTGGTTTTCCTCCCTTATAAGGGCCTCATAGCTCACGGCCCTTACGGAAGTTCCACTAGGTCCATGAACTTCATGCCGTCCAACTTCTTTCTTAATTCCATGCCCCTACATATACTGCCATTCTGAGCGACATTAAAAAATGCCCACTCTGGCAAGTTAGTTTGACATCGGTTTCTATACCTTTAAAACCGACTGAGGTACTGTTCAGCGGTTTCGTCAGGCATCTGCTTAATCTTAGACAAGTCAGCCACCGTCATTTCGGGCTCAGTCCTATAAAACTGTTGGTGGAATTTCTACTCCAACTCTTGCCAGGTTCAAATAGAATTAGGCGGCAACCTTAAGTACCAGCCAAACGCACTCCCAGTTAACGAATTCAGAAACTGCCGGAGTTTGATAAAGTCGTTTGACGCTGTCTCAGTACATTGCAAAGTCAACCTTGCAATATGCTCGACAGTAGACCGACCGTCCTCCCCAGAGAATAAAGTAAAATCTGGGATTTTGTATCCCGTTTGGAAATGAAATTCGCACGTGGACTGTGCTTGTGATGGTTGTTCGGAGAGTGAGAATTGCGAGGTGTACGCGGTATGTACCGAGGGGATCCATTCGTCTAGTCTTGCCATCTATTTCCAAAATTCCTCCCTTCAGGGCACCGTTTATGTATGCATACGAAACAGATACTGCCTTAGTCATATATTTGCTTTTTTGTTTTTGCTGGATCAGAAGTATGATGCCAGTTTTGTTTTTTATCGTTTCGTTAATGACTGGTAATACTGTTTTTTAGGCTGGCTATATTATTATTGTTTTATTCGTGACGGTGATTAGTTGGTGGTTATTTAACCATCTTTTAACGATTTTTTGTGTATTCGGTTTTTTAATACTAAGCACTGCGGCCTAATTAAACGTTTTTATGATCTTTTTCATTCTGATGTATTTTTTTTTTCTAACTCTCAAGGAGCCACTCGAGGGCAGGTGTTCATAGCATGCGGACCCTTTCTCGCGGAGGTGTCACATAGTTTTTTCATTATTTTACGATTTTCCTTTTAGGGATGAGTGCCCGGCACCTTTTCTGAGCGATCTGAAATATTTAGTACATTTCTTTAACTAATATTCTAGCTACGAAGTCACTTTTTTAACTATTTGCCTTGGTTTATTTGTGGTGTCTGTTTGCTGATCCATGTTCTGTATTTTATCTTTCTTTTCTACAGAATGACAGCTTTAGCTTGAATTTCTCTTCTGTCGTATGTTTTTTATTGGTTTGTTTTCACTGGTCTGTTCTTTGTGTTAACGAGTTCTGCCGATTCTTGTAAAACCTGTAAAAATAGCTTTCGCGTAGCGTCCGGTTTGATCGGGTCTCTCATTCTCATGGTGGTTGTATGAATATGCCAATGTTCCATTACTGGTTTTTAATCAATGCTGCTTGGCCCAGTATACCCTTCCGAAGTTGTAAATTTAATGTGTTTTACATCATAGATCGGTAATCTTTAATAAACAGCCGCTTTTAAGATTCTCTTTAGCTTCATGTGTCCCACGTACAAAAAAGGATGTTTGCTTTATAATGCTTCGGAATATTGAATTTTATTATTTTTTTATTCGAATCAACTGTTACCTTCTTAGTCAGCACGTTAAATTATTACAATGACGTCTTGTTTATATAGAGGTGCTTTTGTGAATCTTGTGAAATTTGCTATTTCATCGGAGTCACTTGTATAAACAGCTAATATATAAGATCTCAGTCCAAATCTTGGAGTTACTGTGTTTTCTCCTTTGCAATTCTCATGATTTAACATTAAATGTATTATTGATACAAAGCGAATCGTCCTTAAGTAGGTTATGTAATATAACTTGCTAATCTTATACAAATCTATTTTCAATATAAGTTATGAATTGTGACTAATAAAGCTTTATGTTTAAACTTTATATATTTTGTAGACCAACATAGACCAAAATTTGTAATCACAATATAGATTCTTTTAAATATAACAATCATTTGCATTGTAACCATTAATTTTCTATATGCTTTTATGAAACACTAATTAACAAGGAGCTGAAAAGAAAGAAATTAAATAATACCAATATGCATACTAAATCTAAATCTATCGGCGATGTGCGTTTTTTTTTTATGAACACTGTAGTCGGGGGGGATCCTGGGAGCAAAACAAACAACAAAGAAGGTTATTTACGATCAAGTGTTTGAAGTAGAAGAATATCAGAAATGGAGTCAAATGTGAATAGTCAATAGAGGTTTGAAAAACAGTAGTAATAGCATGTGTTGTTTGAATTTGTTAGTGGTGACGTAGGGTGCTTATCATTCTCTTCTGCTTCTTCCTTTTTACTTAGGTCCTTCTCTGTTTCGTCTTCTTAGTTTAGGTTTTCATGGATTCGTTTTTTCTGTTTGTTCCAAAGCAATTCTCTAATCAACTTGCCTTAGTTCAAGATTGATATTCTTGATATTATTTTTCATTTATCATCTTAATTCTCAGCGCAGTTTATGCGTGCCTAATTACGTTCACTTATTGGTTCGCTAAGTAACCTCGGTTTGCCCGTTTGTTTTCGATCCTCTTTTCTTTTTGTTTTCGTATTTTATGATTTTCCCAGAATTCTGCGCTTAGATAACTTTTAACGCTGAGATAGTGAAGATCGCACAGGTTATATTTTCCAATTAAGAACAGAAGCTCGTTGCTTTTCTTTTAGAAAACCTAAAATTGGAGCCATAGGGCTCTATCCATTTATTCACTCAACCCAACTTTGAATTATTTTGTTTTGTTCCGTTCCAAGAATTCAAACAAGATTTTGCCGGTAAGGATGAAGTATTCTCAGAGTTCTCCATTGATACGACATGCTGTTTTTTCCATTCATTCCCTTTCAGGATCAGTCGTGGTCTTACAAAGTCTACCAGACGAATCCGTTGCTTCATCCAAATGTGTAAAAGATCCTAGCCGCACTTAAAAGTCGAGTACTCTACCGTTGAGTTAGCAACCCGAATAATTATGGCGTTTAGATATGATCGGAATCCTTTCAAAAGAAATAAAGAGATTGAATTGCACGATCCTCAGCCCCAGACCTTGGTACGCTGAGGTTAAGCTTTTCCCGGGTTTCCTCTTGAAGCGGCGCAGCTCCCAATCCTGGCTTCTAAGCTCCAAGCCTATCTCCCACTGTATTACCATTACCAGCGGCTGATTTGCCTCCTGCCCATACACCACTTCACCCCACAATTGATGGTTCTAGTGACTCTAATGGCCCCACACAACCGGAAAATGATAATGATCAATTATTCAATGATTCCTCTCATGTCCCACAAAAGACTGTCCCATTGTCTGGTTCAAATGAGGTCACTAGTGCCCCGCCACCTCCTAAGCGTCCTCCACCTCCGCCTCGTCCGCCATCTACTAAAGCCTGGCAGCTTCCCTCCTTATCTAGCTCGTGATTACCATTGCCCTCAAGCCATGTTACATAGCACTCCTTCGTCACCTTCTATGACATCATCAAAGAAAGGTACACGACACCCTCTATAAAATTGAAAATCCTATGAGAAACTTTCTCCGTCTTACCACTCGTTTGTACTAGCTCTGTCTTCTATACCAGAGCCTACTTCTTTCACCGAAGCTGTGCAGGACCCAAAATGGAACGATGGCTGCTGAAATTCAGGCTCTCGAGCAGATTCAGACCGAACTTGTAAAGGGAAAACCAAGAAAGATACAGTCGGACGATAGTTGCATGTCCCCTGATAGATTATCCTTCGATGGAAACTAGGGATAATCCTAGGGTACCCAGATCTAGTCAAGGAAACAGGAAGAGGTAAAGGACCTCGGTACTCATCCTTTGCAAAGGCCTTTTGCAAAGAACTGCTGCACTCTTTGTTTTAAGTACAATGCAACAAAGAGTAACCCAGCTCCTGCTGCGATTGATTGATTCCCCTCTTTTGCCTGCCTTTCGCCGACCACTAAGGAGGGATGGGACTCTCGACTTAAGGCTTTCGTTCGGTTAAAAATCTCCCCCTCGACCACCATAATTGAATTCTTCTCTCTTTTTTTTTTTTCAAGCCTTGCTCTTGCCTCGTCTTCACCTTCTACCTTATTAAGCTTTTTACTTCCCCCTTTAGCTAATGATTGAACTGATAGCTATGATTCGCATCGAGAAAGATAAAGATAAGGACCTAAGGCGTGGGACGGTCCCTTCGTTCTAGCCTTTGTTCGGGTACGGTCCCGCCCTGAGATTCTTCCATCCGAGTGACCCTTAAGATTTGTAATGAGTATGGAACCTCCCTTCTCTTTTGTTTGTAATTGGACTTTCCCGAAAGAAAGGAAGCTTGGCGTGAGGGGGTCCCCTAGTTGATAACCCTAGACTTTCGCCTAAGCTTTGACCTACGTTTTCACCTACGATTTCTCCTTTCTCTGCGCCAAGACTAAAGGCAACCTCTACCGTCTTCTTCGCGGGGCCTCGCCTTTCTGTACCTATCCTTAGAAGAGGACCGAGTCTTGCTTCTAGCTTTGAAGGAGCGATAGGAACGCCCTCGGCTTTCGAAGGGAACTCTGTAGCTCCTTCTCCTTGAATGTGCCTAACTTTCTTTTCGCCTTGAGCTTTTGCCCCTGAGAAAGGAGGTTTGCTTTTGAACCTTCTGTTCTGACATTACAAAAGTAATTAGTATTTTTGGCATTAAGAGAGCCCCAAAAAAGACTATCAATAGACTGAAACCACAGCTTTTTCTTACTCGAACTAGCTCACAGGCTTGACTTTCCCTCCTACCTACGAGACAGGAGACGAGACTGGGCCGACTGCTTAGACGAGAAGAAAAAGGGTCAAAGCCCTTCCCGATTGCCTTTGATTCTCATTGGAATGGGACCTCCTCGTCTTCGCTTTTGAAATCTCTGACTCTGACAATTTCCTACTGAGATAGGAAAGTAAGCACTTTTGGGCGACTTAAGTCAACTAGACTTATTGCTTCGTCTTATCAGCGCTCTTTCTCTCGGTATGCTTCGCCACATCCCTTGCTTTTCCTACCTCTGGACTTGGCACTTCTCCTTCTTCGGCTTTTGCTATCTCTCTTGCCAGCCAGCTTTCTTCTTTGCTTTGGGACCTCTTCCACCTTCAGTTTGGGATCTTAGGGTTGGGGGCCTTCTCCTTTGAATTGGCACTGGACTGAGACTAGTCAACTGAGCTATATCAGGGACTTAGCCTTCGACAGGACTGGAATCTTCGACTGGAACGAACCACCTCGAGAGTCGAACTCGAGCACTTCTTACGAAGTGCCTTCTAATCTAAAGAAGTGGATACCAACTTGGTTAGAGTTACCTTTTTTGTTACAGTTACGAACGATAGGGAAGGGAAGGAAGGCTTCGCTTGAAGTTTATTTGTTTGAGAGACAGACGAAGGAAAGGTTTTCGGTTGTTTACCTGCCTTTCTTTCTTTCTTCAACTCTGACTTCTCCGCCCCATTCTCCGAAGTATCCGAGGGTTCTTTCTTTTTTTGTACCTGATTCCGATGCACTTTCTGCCTCAACTTCAGATTCTTCACCGCCTGATTCTGAGACTGATGATTCCTCACCTTCTTCCTCGCACTAGCTTGAACAGTGCTTTACGAAAGAAGTTTACGCCTGAGAGATAGAACCTGGTTGGGAAATAGGTTTCTCACCTCCGGAATAACAGGACCAAAACCAGGTGCTTGACTTCTCCAATCACATGTGTTATTAAGCATATGAAAATGGAACCGCCCAACAAAACCTGCTTTCTCCCCTTAAGGGAAGTAAGGTAAAGTAAGGGACGTAGCGAAGAGGAGATTGATTTGGAAACCATTTCTTTCGAGATGCGAAGAATATTCCTAGTCTGTCTAACTTTTTCTTTTGTAATAGTTACCGCGGAGTGGGTCCTTCAAACATTCTCTATTAATATTCCCCGGCCGATAAATGGCAAGCAAGAATGAGAGCAGGACGAATCCGCTCTTATATCATCTATAGAATCGGCTGTTCGAGAATAGGCTATTTCAGTTAATCAGAATAAGCTTCAAGAAGGATAAGGATTCGCTTGATTGATAAGGGCGAGACAGATATTTCATTAAGAAAGAGAGGTATGATTTCCTAAAATCAGAGGAGATAGATTGTGAGTCAATTCTTTTCTTGGAGGGTCTTGGACTTACAATCGAACCTTCCTTTCGGCTACTCGGGCTTGCTTTTCAACTAATTTATGCTTTCCAGCCTCAGCCAAAGACCCAGCTCCTTCCTATCTATGCTTTCCTTCGGGTCATTAGGTCTGATTCCCCGACCACACTTCCTTTCCCTCCTTTATAGGCTGCCTTCTACTCGTAGAAAGAAGATAGAAATGGGAAATCCCTTCTCCCTCTACCTTAGGTCCTTCTATTTCATAACCTGGCCGATGTCACATAAAAATGATTAAGACGATTCCCCCTTTGATCGATCCACTGAAACTAGCCCCCTTTCTAGAACTAATGAATTCCTATTCTCTCCATCCGCCGCATCCCAAATCTTAACTTAAGCAGTAATAAAGAAGAAGACATAATACGCTTCATTTCCATCTCGGGCATAGACTGACTGAGACTCAGAAAGTGAATTGGAGAAATCCGAATCCGTGGAAGAGTAATCATTTACAAAATAGAAAGATAGAGACGACCCTTCATTCGTGAATCAAGTTCGTCTTTTTCAAGTTCAAGTGTGGAAAAGAAACCTGAAGGAAGGGAAGATGACAGAAGAAAACAACTCCACGAATAAGAGTCTGAAAAATAGGGAGTTGGGGTCCAGTCAACACGAGATAGAGTTGATGCCAGCCAGATATTATTGGACTTGCCTCTTTTTCCAGTATGTTCCCTGCTAGTTTTTAGGCTTTGGGTTGGGACTTGGTTTTTTAGAAAAGGTATATGAACCAGGCCCAGGTTCGTTTATTGGAGTCGCCATTCGCCCTCTTATTATTACCATTACCGCTTCCATTGAACGTGGAAATCCAGAAACCACTGGATGTAATAACTTACCTTACGTTCCCTTTGCCTGTTCCCGGGCGAGAGTACGCCCTTGATGATGAGCCCCTTGGAAAGTGAAAGTGCCTTTTGCGATAGTCCCGTAAGCTTTGCCTCTACTCACATCTCCGAACCTGTCTTCTTGATATGCCCGAAAGTCAAGCCTTTACCCGGAAATCATTGGTTAGGATTAGGATGCACGTCCGCTTTCCAGTTGACAGCCTATCCCATATTGCTTATCTTTAACTTTAATATAGGTAGGGACGTGAAAGCAGCTACATCAATGGGCACTATCTTCCCGACTAGCCTTTCGAAAGTAAGGGGAAGTAGAAGTGTCACTGTCACACACGCCAGGACCCTATAGTACACCCAATTACTTATTTATTGGGTTTGTTACGCATTGAAAGCTCTCTTTTCTTAAGCCAGTAGGGAATGCCCGATTCTAGTTCGAATGCCAGTGCCTAGGTCTCTCGGTTAGTTTATGGGGAAGGTCTCGCATATCTTATTACGCTCGTTGGGAAAAGCAACTTTCGTTCCAACGTTCAAGTTACAGTATCCTGCTTGATGGCTGGCTTTTTATAGTATACGTACTTTAGTGGAGTTGTCTTTTTTCTTTGAAAGTAACAGTAGCGCATAAGTACAGTACTTGGAAGGTATGAGCTCCTATAAGTGGGGCTTTTTTGTATAATTCTTTCATAGAAATAGGTCTCCGGCGACCCAACGACTTTCCTATGTGATTGACACGGGGCACGGAACGGAGTTTCATTCATCGCGACAGGAGTTCACCATAAGAAGGGGCCGGTCATCCAACGAGAAGGGGACTTCACCTTCTCACTCTGAATCCGTTGATCAGGAATAGAGAAAGAAAGTTTTTTTTTCTTGACTTTAGATAAAGCGGAAGCTCGTTCCTGGCCTATTTGGCAGTAGCGAATCTGAATTCGTAACCCGCCTTGGGCAGGAGTCGTCAGATCTTTCCCAGGCAAAGGAGCGATCGACACTCGCTCGCAAGTTTGAAGAAGTGGTAAGCGCAAGGAAAAGTTGATTAAGAAAGGGGAAGATGTTTTTCCTGGTTATTTTTGCTTTTCCTGAGCGGTATAGTAAGGCACGTGGGAAATCACAATCAGAGAGAAGTAACGAGAGATCCGCAGGAAATAGCGAAGTACATGAATTGGATCTCTTTTCTTTAGCTTAGAGAGAGGGACGACATAGAAAAGCTAGAGGTTAACTCACACATGATACTATGCAATAATAGGTGCTAAATTCATTAATGACGCAACAAGCATGCAAGAACAAGAAGCTAACATAATGCAATGATGCAAAAGATGTTTGGTTGCTCAATAACCTGTGGACAATCCAAATAATCGTGCTACAAAGGAATGCAAGAAAATTAATAGCTATCGAAAATGCATTACAGCAACTAGATGCAATATACATTTTGTAATGAAAATATGAAGCATGTAAGCCTGTAACGCACAAAAGTTGAGATTCCCATGAAAACAAACCTTTATCAAAGAATGAATATATTTGCACCAGACAACAATTGAGTTGCCCAACAAATTGCAGCAGGATTCAACAGTAATGGATTGAATTCTCCAGGAGGAAAATTCGTGCAACTCCTAATTGAATTCCAACAAATCGAGCAAATCTGTTTGCAAATTGATTTCAAAGAAAAAAAAAATTTGACTTTGAAACAATTGAAGCATCAGCATTCGACAGGCTTCAATGTACAGGATGATGTAGGATTTAAACAACAAACAAGTGATAAAGGTCTCAAAGGAAAACGTATTTCAATAGCAGAATAAATCTGCCGGATTTGCAGTGCCAAATCACATGAGCAAAATAAATACCGTACTTAAGCAGGTGCATCTTTCCAGTTGTGGTTTCAAATCCAAATCATGCTGGGAGTTAGCGAGGAATGGAGGAACTGCTCTGAAATAATGCAATCAAAAAATGAAATGTTATTCTCCTAGGTCAGTAAGAAAGAGCAAACAACCTAAGGAAAACAGAGAGAACGGAGACAAAGAAAGAAAAGATCAAGGACCAATCTCGCACTGAATAATTGAGAAGCACTATAGTGAGGCCTCACACCTCACTTCACACATCAGGGCAAAAACAGCAACCAAAGAGCATATTTGTTCTCCAATCTGGAGCATTTCGTCAAACCATAAACAGCGAGTAACACTCAACTAATGGTCTCTCAAAATCTGCACACAAGTGTCAGTCATACTAAAGATATAGTAATAGAACTTGCATCCTTTAGAAGGGCTTCTTCCCATACTGAGTTGGTTCCACCTGAGTCATTCCTAGACCAGGACTAGACGGAAGATCGGGCACACATACATAACATACTCTTGGATAGTTATTTTGTATAGAGAATACAAGTAGGAGATTTTCAGCTAAATCCGTTTTCATTCTGTTCCACACTTGCACGGAGCACCTGCACGCTCCCTTACGCCCTTCTTGCATGGTAGTTTTTCTTGCATTTAGTCTTGCATGGTCTAGGTCCCCATAGGTTTCCTTGCACTCCCATAGTGTTGTAATCGAGTCACCCTCACTGTTGAACTTTGGCTGAGAGATCAAGTTAACTCTTAATCTAGAGTATAATAAGGATAGACGGAGAAAGTAGAGCCCTCGAGCCTCGTCTTCCTCCAGATAGGATTCTTCGTCGTCGCTCGAGGGAGCGAGAGATGAAGACAGGTCTCCAAAGGATCTCTGCCTTTGCATTGCAACTCGCTTTCCTTTTCGTGCCGATGTAGATCCGGAAAGACAGACCGCCCAGCGATGACCATATGGCTTAGGTCATCATTCTGGAAAGTCTTCTTCCATGGTGGTAATGAAGAAGCTTGACCTGCGAAGGAATTGCTGAATCCTCCGCTTAGGAAACCTCCTTTGAAAGCAAAGAGCCTTCCTCCAAAGTTTCCACCAACGGAGCCAGGGTTGCTACCGAATGGTGTGAAGCGTTGAGGTACAGAAGTAGCTGCTCCGGGTGAAGTACCTACTCCAGGTATGGTAGGCGACGCAAAGTCTTGGTGATGCAGAACGACGTCAGAGGATTGCTCCTCTTCATCGCTCAGATCTGACAATCCTCCTGCGTACTGGGGGATCTCAATCTGCTCCGAGCAGCCTAATCGGCTTGCTAAGAGTGCTTGAGATCTTTGGATATCTCTGAGACCACCTTGAATGGATACCAATGAAGCTTGTTGTCGTCTCAGAAACTTTTGAAGGTCGTCGAGGACCGAACAGAGATAATGAAGTGTGAGGTTGCCCCTGTTAAGTTGTTTATGTAGGGCAGCTGCCTTGCCCTCGGTTGAAGCATGAACTGGGTTCGCTGCGCATTCACCGTTAACTGTTATTTCCTCGAACGGCCTTGATGGAGATTTCGTTGCCTTTCTTATCGTGGCAGTGATGGAGAAGAGAACAGCAACCAATTTTTTACGAGGCTGCCCCGTGTTGTCTGTTTCCTCGCCACATGGAAGGAGCGGATCCCTTGCTCCTCCGGGAAAACCTTTCTGATCTGGCAGGCTTTACCTGGAATAAGCCTCCCGAACCAGAATGGGCCGAGAAGGATCTTGTGTTGTCTATCTCGGCTGTCTCCTGATGATATGTGCGTGGGATGGCGCTTACGACTCTGGATACTTTAGAAGTCCTATGGCTTTTCTTCCTTTCACCTGTGCATGGTCTTGCTGGATCCTGAAATGAAAGGTTAGAAAGCATAGGGTCCTTACCTCGACCCTTAATCAACATCATAGATATATATCGTTTAGTGCAATAGTTGATAGGGGTGTGAGTATTCCGAGATAAAGACTTACTTAAAAAGGAAAGTCTAACCCTGCTGTCTTCTTTCAATATCGACCTTTGACAGCAAGTCGAGGGCTAAGGAGGAGGAAGACAGGTCAACTAGTTGAGAATCCATTCATCAGGGAACTCAACCTCAGACACATTGATAACCTTGGGTACAAGTGGCTTGCCATAAAACGAAGACTGGTAATACACAGATTCATACCGTTACTGGTGTTTCACAGGTGGAAGTTGTGTTTAAAAATCTTGTGACCATAGCAAAGTCACATTATGTGAACCCTCAAGCATATCAAAGCCATGAGTTTTCACTTTAATCTTTAGGGTATGCGGGAGCCACGGGTCAGTGAGGCTCAGTGTCAAGTTGGGATAGCATGTGAACGAAATTGGTCCATCATGCAGTGGTGCCTGCACAGCTGCTATTAAAGTATCTGAAAATGAGTTGTGCCTACAGTCTAACGTGCTGGACACTACGGAAGTGTTGAGACCTCGCCTTGGTTGTGGCGTGATTCCTACCTGAACCATCCCGAGGTGTACAAAACTGTATTTCTTTAAGATTTCCTCGAACTCGTCAGGTTCCACAAGGAGAATAGAAATCGTGGCCTCATCACAACCAATGGGTACTGACCTTTCCTTCATGACGACTCTATCCATTGATCTCAGTCCGAAGATGCGGATAAAGTGTTGAAGATCAGAATACACATCTCCTTTCCGGATAATGGGTAGTTTCCACTTAGGTAAGGGAGCATCCATTCGCATGTCTCCACTGATAGGAGTGAGTTCGTTACCAGTGAATTCTTACGAGTTAATTATGGGGGTGGACTCACTGCCTTCCATAGCTGAGAAAATAAAGTTATCTTCCCACCAGGGGGGTAGCGGGAAGAACTCACAATCTCGTGGTACTTAGAGCAAAAATATGGGTTTTGGGTAGGTTTTTGGGAAAAGTGGGTGAGTTCTGACCAAAAAAGGGCTAAAGAGAAAATAAAAGGGAATAATCGAAAAATTGGGTAGGCTAGGGAAACCGGAGAAAAGGAAAATTTTTGTGTGGGTATTTTTTTGAAAACAAAAAGGTTGTGGAAAACTGGGTAAGGGTAGGTCCTAGGGGGTTCTTCTAAGGTAAGGATGTGTCCTAAGGGGGTATGGGATAGGTCTTCTAAGGGTAAAGGGTGTTCATAGGGGTTCACTAAAGGTCTGGGTATTCCTAATGGGTATGTGGGTAAGGTATGGTAAGGGTAAGGGTATGTTTTGGCTCTGATACCAGAAGGGAAGGGACCGCTCCCTATACAGTAGGAGAGGAGGGATGGACCCCTCAACCACTGTATCCAGGAGTGGACGATGCCCTATTAAACGAGATATGTGAGTGCAGAAACAGGCCCTCCACGACCTTCCTTAGCCAATCCAAGATTGAAGCTGTTAGACCACACTCAAACGGCCTTCCAACCGCGATACCACAGTGACGGGCTCGAATCGACGCTTAGCGCCTGCACTATAGCCTCCTATCCTAATAGGACACCATGCTGCAGAAAGTGCTACAGTAACTTTTGAATTATTTACCGCAGTGCCACTTTCTAACAGAATGCTATCTTACCAGGTACGGAGTTACAGTACCGGTTTTCAGGATCGTCGCCTCAGTCAAGCTTCTCTTAGCTTCAAGCCTCTAGCAGAGACTGCCAGAAAACTCTACACCGTAACGGAGTTTGCTTTGCCCAATAACCCCTGCCCCTTTGGTTATTACTGCCTCTACACCCGTCTTGGACCAGGAGCCTGATACATCAGATTAACGGTCTGTAACGCCTTTTCTTCTCAACTCTTCTTTAACGGCGTCAGCGGCCACCTCCTTCTCTGGTTCAAGTTTGCTCCCTATCTGTTAGGTAGAGGACTTACCCTACGCATGAGACGAGGCTCGAGGGCTAAGGGGTGGATCAGTCGAGTTATCAGAGTCCCGCCCAATGGGCAATTGGCAGCTAAGATAAAAATCCATGGTTTCCCGGCCCATTTCGACCAAGTTCCGGAACCGGAAAAAAGAAGCGGTTTTTCGCACAGCTTGCTCATAGTGCAGGTCCCACTTTGATATCGTATTTGGCCGAAGAAGCATCGGACAGGTTGGAGTTCCTACTTTCTTGGGACTCCATGGACCAAGATCTGCTTTCATTATATGGGCCGATCTACATACAATAGTAGATCATCAGGATGTAGAAAAAGCTGATGATTTTGAGGAATTGGAAACATCTCTTTTCCATTTCCATTTACCCAGTTCATATCTTTCTTTCAATACGGGAGGAATTCGATCTCTTCAATCTCGGGATACCACCTAAATAACTGCGGCCAGAGAGTCAAATAGGTCGGGAAGAAAGAGTCTGAGGTCGGGTCGGACGACATACATCGTCGGTTGGTCCCACCACCACTAGAGATTGGACATCTAGTGAATCTATCTTCTAAAAAAAGGAAATATTTGCATTAGGCGCACTCACTGCGCTTTCCCTTGCCCAGATCTTCGCCTTTCACAGTCAAAAGTAATGGTGACCGGCCTAAGACAGGAGCCTCGTAACATGTTGACGCGAAGACCTCCGAACTGAGGCTTCGGTCAGTAGAGGGGACGACTTTCCCTCCCCGGAAGATGAAGAGTCCCGCTCTCTAGCCGACTGATCCTGTTGAGAATAGAACTGGGAGGGAACGTGTCACATTAGAGGTGAACGATCAGAGGTGTCCTCTAATCACCACGATGAGGCTGGTCCCTCTTTTAGTAGACTCAGCTATGAATGAAGAAATGAATGCCGGGCTCTCCTTATTCATTCTATAGGGCACTGATAACCCCCAAGAAAGATCTTAATGCTGATTACTTCTTTGACGGCATCACCCTTCACTTGTAGTCCTCCTTTGAGTGTAGGTTCAATTGGATTGGATGAATCTGTCAAGTCAAGGTCAACGTACGTAGCAGCAAGGATGGTGCATCGCCTCTTTCTCGTTCTCGCTCGGAAGCCAAAACGAACACGCCTGCTACCTACTGTACTGGACCTTCGACCAGGCATTCTACCCGTTGTCGAATCTCCACCAACCACCACTCCTTTCTTGTCCGGCTCTCGAAGAGTTGAGCGGGCGCTGGCCAGCAACTTCCGTGCCTGAGAATGGAAGAGGGCATAGATTCATTCTTCGTACCTGGTCCAGCCTCACAACCCTTCGCGGGTTGGTCAGACGGAATTGGACAAAGAAAAGAGAGTGCTCGACCGGAACAAGGTCAAACCATAGAACACAGCTCCTTTCGGTCGAACCCGCCGGAAAGAAAGACGACCTTACCTTTTTCGTAGATAGTCTGAGTTCGAGCGACTGACGTCTCC
>NW_017891451.1:0-17873 GCF_001540865.1 Ananas comosus | reverse complement strand
TTGGATTCTACCCTTGAACCCTTGATTTTGGTAGGTTTTACCTTTGGGAAACCCTCAGTTTTGAGACTTAGGTTGATCAATTTTGGATTTAACGGGTGATATTTAAGGTTCCTTTCTAGCGGGCTCTTTGAGTCTCGAGGTTAAAAGGGATTGTCTGGGTCCTTTATAAAGAGAGCGCTGTCCTAGGGCTTGGATTGGAAGGTTCTAGCTCTCTTTTGGTTAGGAGAAGATTTCCTACTCTGAAAATGGGTCGACGTAGTTGTCCACCTATCTGTTGTGCTCGGCTTATGGTGAGAGTGATGTTGTAGGGGATGGTCGTAAATGCCCCCGTCGTATCTCTCTTGCTCCCTGATCACTTTCTGGACGGCTATTTCTTGAGACTGACGGGAGACAACTGTGATTTCAACGGGTTGCTCAGTTCGTATGTGGTATGTACTCCTACGCGACTCTCGCTTCGCGGGTTTTAGTTACGACAATGAGAGCATTGCCCTCATTGTCTCGGTGACTGAGATAAGTATTGGGGTCCAGGGTTATAATAGATAGAAGCGAATGTACTATTCTTATGGTCACTCTCCTCACTTTATGTGAATTTTAGGAGCTTAACGTAAGGGCCAGGTACTGTGCTGTACTATCAGTGCTGGTGTGTTGGGAGAGGCCGTACTAATTGGGATGTAGGGGAGTGCAACTTGGGTAGGCCATGGTGCATTAGCGTTCAATTTGAGACTTGGTTTTCATCGTCCTTCATGTGTAATAGCTTCGTCGTCAGCATTTAAATTAGTTTATTTGAGACATAAAGATACAAATTGCCATGGTCTATAGATTCTTTCACCTTCGGTAGGTAGATGACCTAGACAATGTATGTGGTAGAGAGCTACATGTCATCAAGGGCCGGCATTGAGCTCGGGACATGATGCGTGCGGACTATCCGCGAAACCTGATGGATAGGGCATTGAGGAATGTGAAACGATGTTCAATTTATAATGTCTAAGAGTCATACAAAAGCGCGCAATATAAGACCTGGAAGAGGTTCGAATTCTGCTTGCTGACTAGTCTGGATCTTCGGTGCGAAAATGCTAGTGACTTAATACATGTTAGTAGACACACTATGTAAATTGGATAGTAATGAGACATGGACTATATGGCGCAAATTGCTGTGCCTTTATATGCTATACGCTTTATCGAAGGCTGGATATGCTTAGTGATAAGTAATCGGACGACTTAAAACACGAATACAGAGAAAGTTATAGACGCATACAGCGTAAACTATAGTAGATAAAGACTCAGCTCATAAGAATAAAGAACAGGCTAATGTAAAGAAAGCATCGCATAACGCAAGAATGTCGCTAGGTATGTAAAGAATGATTAGCAATAAAGATTGGGGCTCAAGAGTAACAGACATGGTTAAGAATGAAAGAGTAAATCAGGATATCGACCGTGTCACTATTCCACATGTAGTCTCTAGCTGTGATATAGAATGTAATTTCCGAGTCTATTCACAGGCACTTTTTACGCGGACGATAGCTGACTACCGGTCTGATGTTATATCTGTGGTATTTGGCGAATATTATGGAAATCGACTACTACGGATGATTGTTGGGTAGATATGAAAGCATCACTACTTAGATATAGGTTATTAGTTATGGAAGATTATCATTTTTGGTACTAACTTACATGTCTGAATTTGCTAGGTTCTGCTCGTTCGAGGACTAATGTGTACTTTCGTGTTCAGACGCTTTACCTTTCATCCACATGTTACTGGCCGGGTACATCGCCCACTGGTTAACCATAGATAGGAGTAGTTGCGTACTATCACTCCCAAACGGTTTATGTATTGAGAAGGGCTTTTACAGTAGATACCGCACGTACTATTGCATTGGTCACTTATTCCTATGAAGAATAGATGTAAAACACGTTTGACATCGGTGTATGTGAGGTACAGTAGTATAGCATTTTTACTTATGCGTCTTCTTTCAAGCAGTCGTTGAGCCGCATGCTCTTTTTCTTATTGCTTATTGCTATTACGTTACGTTACCCTCTGTTTGTTGGGCGGGCTGAGGCAGAAAGAGCGCTTAGCGTCTCCAGTAATTGCACGCATTAGCGGACATACTAAATTATCACTTACACTCCACGCGCCCTTTTTCTCGAGACCACGATATTATTTCACAGACCTTCCACTCAGGGTGAGCCAGGGATACTCCCCGAGTCGCGGCTTACTGTGGGGGTATAAAAATTGGAAAACGAACCAGAATGCAATAACGGCCGGAGTGAGTGAGAACTGTCGAGTTTCTTGCCTTCTTTTTATGATGGGATGTTTATGAATCATTGCCAATAGTAGGTCTACCTCTCGTATGTACTTTATTTTGGCGAGGTGTGGGGAGTATTTACCAATGAATGTTCTGTTGAATCCACCATATATATTTTTGTATATTATAAGAGGGTGATGTGATGTAAAATGTAATTAGACTTATGTTCTAACATCTTATGTGATAATGCTTTAGTCATGTTCTATACTGAATTTTACAAGTATAGATTTAGAACTCGTACTCGCTTGATATCATTAGTGCCTTTATTTTCATTCTTTTATTGTCCATCTCTTGTGTTTACTTCCGCTTTCTTGTAGACGCCGCTTTTAGGATGTGTTACTGATTGATTGTTTACTTTGTACTAACCTCCCAAGGTGCCTCCCAACAAGCTCCAAATCTTCTAGGGTTGAAGATTGGCCCACCACCAAGCTCTACAAGCAAGCTCCAAGCCTTGCCAAGGTGGAAAAGAGAGAATGGGGTTGAGCTCCAAGCTCCCTCAAGCTAGCTCCTCTCCTTCTTCTCCTCCTTTTTCTTCTTCTTCTCTCTCTAGGAAGTGTAGGGTGGGGATGAGAATGAGAAAATGAGAGAGGGGAGAGGAGAAAATGGCTAATAAGCCCATCTAATGTAACAAAATCCAACCAGGCCCCTCAAAAAAACCATTATTGCATCAGCCCGGTCTGGGCAGTTTTCGCCCAGAGGGACCGGTCTCTCCCCAGCAGGGACCGGTCTCTCGCCGCGAACCCGAAGAACCAGCGTTCGGGAACCGGTCTTTCCCTGCGCGGGACCGGTCTCTCACTGCGAAGACGCGTTCGGGGACCGGTCTCGCCTGCAAGGGACCGGTTGCCTCAGGCTGCCTCAACACTGCTCACTGAGGGACCGGTCTCTCCTTCCAGGGACCGGTCCCCGAGAGTAAAAACTCTCAGGACTTATCCAGAATTCCGATTTTCAAACTTTTTAGGTCGGAAAACATTCTACAACCCTCCACCAAGTGTGGAAAAGCTCGAAATACATCCAAACACTCGAACCTCGCAATTTGCAAAGGTCCAGTGTGTTACAACTAGCATGCAATTATAAGCAACAATCCATCTCTAGCCCTATATGAATATGCACAATATGCAATTAGATCAACTTTTAAAACTTAGACATAGAAGGTAGCCCGATTTCTTCGGGATGGTCACCACCTACCTTGTGGTAGTACCGTAGAGCTAAGAAACTCGGCGTCGCAATCCACGTGCGCCGCTTCAACACCTCGGGTCAAAACAAACCCTAGAGCACCCAAATCGGCTATATCTCCGCACTCGCTAGACGTATCGACGAACCGTCTTCGCCTACGCGTTTGGGAGCATAGAAATTAAGTTTCTAACCCATCAAAAGAGATCAATCCCTCGTATTTTCAAAAATCTCAAAATCAAGCCCTAGGTTTAGCACCCATGGGAAGTAATGGTTTCTAGCTTCATTGTGAGCTAAATCCATGTTCTCTAAGCTTATTAGGTCCATTTGAACCATCAAAACCAACCAAAAATCATCAAACCCTAGAAATCCAATGTTAGGGTTAAGGCTTATGTCACGCCCCGAGACCGCTCCCAATTTGGTCCGGTTCGGGCACGCCGACAGACCGCCGAACGGACCGGGGTTTCCCCTGTACGCGGACAGAGTCTCCCCTGTACGTTCTAGGCGTCGCAATCCAAACAATGTACATTACAATGGTTCCAACCAGGAACAGTACTCAGCAAACAGAATTGCATCAGGAAGGTATCAATCAACATAAACACATCCTATGGTATTACAACATTCACATTAGATTCATTTACTTACATCACACTTTGTATTACATTCAACTTCCAAAGCAACTAAGTTATTACAAGTTTAATACATTTTATTCCTCTCATTTTCTATACCCCTAAGCTACGTCGACGGGGTACTGCTAGCTCTGGTCTCTGTGGGTAAGGCGCTATCTATGGAGCTACGCCCTTGCCTCGCGCCGCCGCGCCGCTCACGTGCGAACCTGTAAAACCCCAAAACAACGTGGGGTGAGAACCAACTCCATGGTTCCCAGTGGGTACGGCCACCCAAGGGAGGAGCTCGACCAACAGGTCCAAGGGAGGCAAATACAAGTTAGTCCAAGAAACAGATAGATATATATATCGTAAACATGCAACTAACTTTGCCTTGCTTTGCCTCACAACTACAATGATGCCATGCTATATGCAACAGGAATATATGCAACAACTAGTAGAATTATTAACTCTACAATCGATCTTGCTAACTCTAGTTCATATCATCCAACTCTAAGGTTCCACTACCTTAGGTTATCACATTTACCACTAGCCCTCAAGGTTCTATCTACCTTATTCCAGCTAGCCACCCGACTCGGCCTCGAGTCAATCAACAGCGGATAATCCGCGCTCTGCCCGGCTCGAGGTGAAGGATCCTTTCGCATGCACCTCAGCTTGCAAGCCAAGAACCACATCGCCCAACGGTCCGCCCGAAGGTCCGTGCACCGTGGTCAGGGATCCGCTAGTGGGAGAGGAAACATAGCCGCGTACACCCATAGCCAAGATCCCCGATAGGGAGAGGAACATGCCATACACCCTAGCGCTCTTTGTTCTTGCTTAGTCATAATCCTCAAAGTTCTTTCCGGTGGGAGAGGAACATCGCCGCATACACCCGCGGTCCAAGAACTATTGAGTTCACAAGTACTAAGATTCCGGAATCGACTTCACAAGTTAAGGGTCCATATCCAACCCTATATTATTGACCTATCTAGGTCCAATGTACTTTCCACCCTAGGTCTAACCGACTCTATGTCTAATGCCTCGATTTCACAACCTAGGTTTACCTTAACTCTAGGTTCAGTTCTCAACCTATGTTCTTTAACACTAGGTTAGATGCCACACACTTAGATCCCGACTCTAGGTTCATACTCAACCTATGTTCTTCAACACTAGGTTAATGCCACTCGATCTACTTGATATCCTATTTGTCATAACGAGTACTATAGATATCCACATTTCATCTCGCATACATTCTATAATGCCAATATGCATTTACTATCTAGCATGAACTCATAATGCTAAGTGCAACTAGCATATATTCCAATACACACATACATATCATTTTACATGGATCTACTTAGCATTTGCATCATATTTATTAACATGCATTATTTACATTTATATGCATCATCTATATGCCTCATTTACATTCATATGCATCAACGTGGATTCTTAATCATCTTAGACATAAAGGGCGACCTAGTCGCTTCGGTAAACACAACCCACCTTAACTCGCGTTCCGATTGCTCGTCGACACTTGCAATCGGCCTCCCGCGGCACCCGTGATCCGGTTCGGCTCGAACTCTTGCGCGACCACCCGAACGGCCACCAATCCGCGATCCGTTTATTCTGGAGTTTATTCCACGACACCACGATACTCCCGATCCGTTCTCATGATTTTTGAAGGCTTATTCCGCGTGCTGCGGCTATCTGTACCAAAACAGACCGTTTCGTCAATAACTTTGCGTACACTCGTCGTATCGTCGAACCGAGCGCACCAACGCGTTCGTTATACCCCCAATTAGGTTTACAGAGGGTCAATTGAGATCAAACCCAACTATTTACAAAAATCCCATTTTGAGCCCTAGTTTGCGACTACGGCAAAATACCCCAAATCAATCTCCGATTCATGCAATAAACATCTATCTAGCATCAAAGGAGCCTACTAATCTCACTTCTAGAGCAATTAGACCTATTTCTAGAGATCTACCATGAGAGAGGGTAACAAAGCTTACCTCTCTAGGTTGCTCCAAGCGCGAGGAAGACGAAGGAGAGGTTGAAGATCCCCTTCTTGATCTTCTTCTCCTTCTTCTTCTTCTTCTCTTCTTCTCCTTCCTCTTCTTCTTCTTTTCTTCTATTTGGTTTAGAGAGAGAGAGGGGCACGTTTGGGGCTAAACGGGTGAGGGAAAGAGAGAGAGAGAGATTCCAACCCTCTCTATACACTTAACCCATGCAACAATTGCATAAAAACCCCCCAACAAGTCTCTTTTGCAACAGCCCGAACTGGGCATTTTCGGGGTTCGGGGACCGGTCTCTACATGAGGGACCGGTCTCTGAGAGACCGGTCTCTCTACCTAGGACCGGTCTCAGAGAGACCTCCAGCCCAGACTTAGCTAATTTTCAGCTTCGTCCGTTTTAGCTCCGTTTTCGCCCGTTTTCGTTCGTTTGACCTCCGATTTGTCTCAAATCGAACCGAGACTCTCCAAACATGTTTTCAAACATGTTTTCATCATCTTTCCGTCCTCGCTAATGCCGGATTTAGCTCACGGCCCAATTTAGCCTTTCGGGTTCCGTTTCCGCGCCTACGCGCACCGAAACGCTCGATAGCTCCCGAACTTCGCCGAACTTCACCGGAATCATTCAAATGGCTTTCCAACCTCATATAAACCATAACTTCATGATTTTAGAAGTCCGGTACCTTACAGCTTACCTCTAGGGTTTGCTCCAAAGCAAGCCCTAGCTGAGAATGAGGAGGAGGAAGAGCTTTTTCTTCTTCTCTTTAGCCTTCTCCTTCATTTCTCCTTCTTCTCCTCTTTCTTTCTTTCCTTCTTTCTTCTTCTCCTTCTTTTCTTCTTCTCACGGTTAGAGAGAGAGAGAGCTAAATGAGAGGGAGAGAGAGAGAGTGAGGGAGTGGGAGAGAATGGCTGAGAGAGAGAGGCTTAAGTCCTCTATTGTAACAATATCTCAAAGAGCCCCTCTACTTTTCTATTTTCCAAACTGACCCTGCTGTTCGAGTGCCCTTATACCGGTACACGGGTTCTTGTACCGGTACAAGGCCTGGGTGACAGCCAAACCGAGCGCAAACCCGAGAGCTCGGGTCTCGATTTCGTCGGGTTTGTACCGGTACAAGCCCCTTGTACCGGTACAGCACCTGGAGCCCTCCAAAACCCGAGAGTTGCGATGGCTGTACCGGTACAACCATCATCCTTGTACCGGTACAGCAGCTCCAGAATGCTGTTTTCACTCTGATTCGGCTCCACTTCGCGTTGATCGATGTTAAAACCATTCCAACACCTTTAGAACTCATTTTTTGCTCTTCCAAACTTGTTGGAATGCCGAATGAAATTTGTCCAAACCGCTCAATCGCCCACTTTGGCCCATTTGGCCAAAGTTAGCCAATATCGTTGAATCTCGATATCTCACACTTGAGTTATGTAATGTGAATTCCGGAATCCCTAGGAATGAAGGCTGCTAGTGCAGCGGATAAGGCTTGCGACCGAGCGCAAGTGAATCATAACTGTGGGTATGTTGGTTCTCCTCGCCCGACAGTGATTCAACGGGTATGTTGGTTCTCTTCGCCCGGTAAAAGAGATGGCTAATGAGAATCATATCTGTGGGTATGTTGGTTCTCCTCGCCCGACAGTGATTCAACGGGTATGTTGGTTCTCTTCGCCCGGTAAGAGATGGCTAATGAGAATCATATCTGTGGGTATGTTGGTTCTCCTCGCCCGACAGTGATTCAACGGGTATGTTGGTTCTCCTCGCCCAGTATGCTATGAGCTAGAGCTCGAGAGACTTGTGGTCCAGGGTTTGATGGCATTCCTCACCCCGTGGCAGACCTAGAGTCGAGAGGATTTAAGGCTGAGGTGCATGTGATAGTTCCTTCACCTCGAGCCTGACAGAGCGCGGACTATCCGCAGTTGATTGACTCAAGACCGAGTCGAGTGGCATAGTTGGGTAAGGTAATGTAACCATAAGAAAGAATGGCAAATGAGACTAATATCGCTAAGGCGTGAGTACCCATAGTAAAGAATAAAGAATAAAGAATAAAGAATAGAGAATAAAGAGTAAAAACTAAAGAATAAAGAACGACTAATGTCAAAGAATAGCACACGCTAAAGAATAGCTAATAATGTAAAGAATGATTAGCAATAAAGATTGGCTAAGAGTAAAGAATGGTTAAGAATAAAGAGTAGAATCAATAATCTACTTTCATGAGTTGCATGATTTGCATATTGCATATTCGTGAGGCATGTTATCTGTTAGTTGCATAATTACATGATGATATATATATCTGTAGATGTTTTTGGACTAACATGATTGCAGTGCCTCCTTGGACTTATCGGTCGAGCTTTTTCCTTGGGTGGCCATACCCACTGGGAACCATGGAGTTGGTTCTCACCCCACGTTGTTTTGGGGTGTTATAGGTTCGCACGTGAGCGGCGCGGCGGCGCGAGGCAAGGGCGTAGCTCCGTAGTTAGCGCCCTACCACCGAGACCAGATAGCAGTAGCCCGAGTCGGCTACTTAGCGGTATAAAAATGAAAAGAACCAAGAATGCAATAACTGAAAGAACTTGATTGTATTTGGATGTATGAATCAAAGAATGTATAATGTGATGTAAATTTTAATATGCAAGTGTGATGTAAAAATGAATCTAATGGGAATGCTTGTAATAACATAGGATGTGTTATGTTGTTTGATACCTTCCTTATACAATCGTTGTTGAGTATTGTTCCTGTTTGGAACCTCGCGCTTTGTATGGATTGTGACGACTTGAATGTACAGGGGAGACTCTGTTCGCGGTACAGGAAAAACCCTGTCCGTTCGGCGGTCTGTTGGCATGCCGAAACCGACCAAAGAGGCGGGCTCGGGGCGTGACAGATAAGATGGTATCAGAGCATAAAGTAGAGAATAGGAAAGTTGTTTAGATGAACCTAGGAGACCCTAGGATAGTAAATCATAGGAGATTAAGGCTCGTGAGAGACGAGGACTTGTGACTTGTGGCGAAAGGATAATGGATTGGGTTATGTGGTAAACCTCTATAATGTATGTTAGAGGTAGATCCAAGGTGTGGTTTATTCTCAGCCAAGTGTGTTCATATTGGACGCGTACAATATGAAACCGAGTGATGAGAATAGATGCTCCTGTATGACTTTCGCCCGATTTGAGTTAATGTTAAATGTTTCGTGCTCAACCTAGAAGGTTGAGAATTAATCGAGTTGTCATGTTTCAGGGAACGATGGCACCACGTAGGCGATCTTCCGCTAGATCGACGCGGGATGGGACAAGTGATGTCCCTGAGCAATCCGGAGTGAGTGGAGACACGAAACTTCGCGAATAGTTGGCCACACTTGTGGGTGTGGTGAGGCAACAAGCTGATGTGGTGCAGCGACAGCAGGAGGCTGCTATGCGCCAGGAAGAACGGGTCAAAAGGCTCCAGGAGACCGTGGAGCAGCTGGTGGCTGCGCCAGTTGCGGCTCGTTGAGGACGGGTGGGGCTTGCGGCAGAGATTTTTCCGTCGGGGTCGAGCGATCCGACTCCTGAAAGTGCATTAGTGGAGGTGGAGAAGGAGCGGGCTTTAGCGGCCCTCATGACCTTCAAGAAGTTTGATCCGCCTACCTTCAATGGAGAGAATATCGATCCGTGCATCGTGGAGACATGGATTGACTCCGTGGAAACGCTCTTTGAGGAGCTGTACACGTTGGAGCGGGACAAGGTGGCCCTAGCCGTGCATTGTCTAAAACTGTCGGCAAAGGTGTGGTGGAAGGGCATTCGACAGAACCGATCGCCTAGTCTTCCTCCTATGGTTTGGGAAGAGTTTCGGGGATTGTTATTTTTTATGTACTTTCCCGAAATTGAAAAGAGAAAGCTTCAGGACAAGTTCAGGAAGCTACGGCAAGGAGACCGCTCAGTGAGAGAATACGAACGGGAGTTCTCCCGTATCGTGAATTGCGTCCCTGATGTGGTACGGGATAATGAGGATATGGCAGATTGGTTCCTGCGTGGACTTCGACCAGATATTTACGAGAAGGTGCAAATCCTGAGGCTCACAACCTTTGCGGAGGTATTGGACCGAGCGTTGTGGGTAGAGCATGGCAAGGCATTCGTGCGTGAGGAGCATGACTCTAGTGAACGTGAATGGGGAGCGGTAGGACCGTTGTCAAATAGTTCTAGTCGGCAGCCGAGTTCAAGGCAACACTCAAAGTCGTCCTCTACCCGATCCTCCCCAGGATGCGTGATTTGTGGTGGTTCCCATTGGGCACGACGTTGCGTGCAGCGGGAAGGTAGATGTACTCGGTGTGGACAACCGGGTCACTCGAATTTCGAATGTTCGCGAAACGATAGCCGGACCCTGACATTGGCGGCGGCTTTTTCCTCTCCAGGACAACCTGCCGGTGTGCCACCTGTGGCACGGTCTGGAGAGCAAGTGAGGATAAGGCAACCGAGGGGTTCGCGGCGGGAGGCAAGTGGCCATGGATACGCGACCCAAGATGTGGGACCTGCTGCTGACAATGTCGTGGCAGGTACGAGTTATTAATGCAGTTATGTGTTTCAGCATGATGCAAAGTTGGAGCATTGCATGCATTCAGCATATAGTTAATTACTACTATCTATGTAGTAGTATAGTAAGGACCAAGAATGTAATATGCCGAAAAATTCAGAAAATAAGTGTCGAACCTTAGTCAAATTGACCAAAGTGCGAGGTTGCTGTGCTTCGGAAAGACCGAAGGCGTTAGAATGAGTAAAAGTGCATTATGGGAGGTTTTCGAGAGCTAAGGAATCAAAATCTGCAACTGCAGTTTTTGGGCTCTCGGGGACCGGTCCCTGTTAGAGAGACCGGTCCCTGTTAGAGAGACCGGTCCCCGAACGCGTGAAAAGCCCAGCAGAGGAGAAAACTTGGCTAAGTCCCAGAAAACAGGCTCTCGGGAACCGGTCCCTGCGGAAGAGACCGGTCCCCGAGAGACCGGTCCCTCTGGGAGAGACCGGTTGCATTGCGCGGGGGCCCTGGCTGCCCGCAGGGGGAGCTACGGGAATCGGTCCTAGGTCGGGGAGACCGGTCCCCGAGCCCGAATTCTGCCCAGTCCAGGCAGTGTTGTGAAAGCGGACGGGTAAGTGTAAATGTCCGGGCATGCTTGTGTTGTGAAAGCATAGCACCTGCCAGTGCAGGTAGAGAACTAGATGGCACTAGCGAGTTGCTAGCGATGATCTAATGATGAGACTCGCAGTAGAGATGGAAGTGACGAACCAACTCGCAGAGCAATGTATATAATTGATTGCGAGAGTTGTGTCGTGACACTTGTGGACACTCGAATGGTTCGAGTATTCCAGATGTTGCTTCGATAGAACGATTTGTTGCCAAATACGAGCGCGTTGGCCTAGTAGTACCTCGAATTGAGGTGGGTGAGCCGGGCTCGTGTGGCCAGTGTGCATAGGCAAAGTTGCCTGATGCTTGATGTAGTTGGAATACTATAGAGGCGTGTAGAGCGCTCGAGCATGGTTACTCGGGAGTGCGATTGTGACCCAACCCGAGGATCTGTAACGGTTTGGGATTCTAGTTGCTTCTGGTTGGAGTGTGTGCGAATTCCCCAGTGAGAATTTCGCCCCAATGATGATTAGGTCTACGCTTGCGAGCGAGAGACGTCGAGTATTGAGATGGGTTTAGGCTGTAGGCCTACGTAATATGGGTGGCCTTTGGCTCACCTGTGAAAAGTCGAGGAAATTGATTTGGCGAGTAGCCTTATCGGGGAGTTTGACTTGAGTTCATGAACGACGTGTTCATGTGAGCTCTTTGCGAAAGTGATAAGACGTTGGCCGTGGCATATGGTATCAGGTAATGAGGTGCTCTTGGTGAGGCCTTGAGCTAATAGCAAGCCACGTGGAATTTGAGGATTGAAAGTGGAGATGTGCCGAAGTGGGCCATCTCACTTTAGAGCAAAAAGTCGGTGCGGAATTAGAGCACTCACGAGGAAGCGATGCACTGATGATATTGCTTTTAGGTAATGTTGGTGATCGAGTTGAAATGCATTCCCTGAAGGAAAGTGAATGCAAGAAAGAGTTCTGTGTGTGCCGAGTGGCAAGTGGTGTTGGAGCGCGTAAAGTCGTCGAGTTTCGACTTGCGCTACCCCCCTAGAATGACGGAGACCGTAATGCACTTTGTCAGATGTGCCTTGCAAAGTTGGATGCATTTAGTATCATGAGCTCCGTAGTAGTCCTCTTGGATACTTCCAAAGAGTGTAAAGCCATTCCGAAGTGAAAAAGTGCTTTGATGCCCTCAATTACTCGAGTAGCTGAATTGAGGTGTGTTTTGAATTTCGCGGACGAAATTTTTTTTAAGGGGTGGAGAATGTAATATACCGAACTTCTAATTCATGAAGGTACGATGAATGTTAGCTTAGAAAGCCGTTGGAATGGTCCCGGTGAAGTTCGGTGAAGTTCTGGAGTAATCGGGTGTTTCGGTGCGCGTAGGTGCGAAAACGGAACCCGAAAGGTTATGTTGGACCATGAGCTAAATCCGGCATTAGCGTGGATGAAAAGATGATGAAAATACGCTCGAAAACATGTTTGGAGAGTCTCGGTTCGATTTGAAATGAATCGGATGTCAAACGAGCGAAAACAGAGCGAAAACGGTGAAAAAGCTGAAAATTTGGCTAAGTCCTAAATGCTGGAATTTTGGACCCTACGGGGACCGGTCCCTCAAGTCCAAGGACCGGTCCTTGAGCCCCGAAAATACCTAGTTTGGGCTGATGCAAGAAGAGAATTGTTGAGGGACTTGTTGGCATTTTGTGCATGGGTTAAGTGTGTAGAGAGGAGTAGAACCTCTCTCTCTCTCTTTCCTTCACCGTATCATCCCCAAACCTCTCCTTCCTCTCTCTCTAGAAAGAAAAGAAGGAGAAGAGAAGAAGAAAAAGAAGGAGAAGAAGACAAGGAGGAGAAAGTTATCCTCATCTTCTTCCTCCTTGCAATGGAGCAAGCTTCTTGAGGTAAGCTTCTTGAAGCTCTAATGGTAGATCTTCATGGCTATGGTTATATGCTCTAAGAATGGATTTAGAGAGAACCTGGCATGCTAAATAGATGAGTAAAGCTTGAATGCAAAGCCCTAATGGTGGATTTTGCAATAGTTGCATATTAGGGCTCCAAAAGAGGGCTTTTGCTTGTGAGGGGTTTTGATCTCAATTGACCCTATACAAACCTAATTGGGCATATAACGAACGCGTTGGTGCGCTCGGTTCGACAATCCGACGAGTGTACACAAAGTTATTGACGAAACAGTCTGTTTTGGTACAGATAGCCGCAGCACGCGGGATAAGCCTCCAAAAATCATGAAAACGGATCGGGAGCATCACGGTATCGAGGATTAAACTCCAGGGCAGACGGATCGCGGATTGGTGACCATTCAGGTGGTCGCGCAAGAGTTCGGGCCAAATCGGGTCACGGGTGCCGCAGGAGGCCGATTGCAAATGACTACAAGCAATCGGAGAGCAATTTAAGGTGGGTTGTGTTTACCGAAGCGACTAGGTCGCCTCTATGTCTAAGAGTGATGGTTTCATGTTGATGCATGTAATGATAGCTAATGATAGAATGTATAAATGAATGAAAAGGATATGATGTGGGCTACCCATCAATGCATATGGTCGTAGTGCGAGAATGCTAAGTAATGCATAATGACATAGTGTGAATAATGTTAAGTGGAAAGCATAAAGTAAATGATATATGTTAGTCATGTTGCATGAGTAGAAATGTTAATGTAAGAATGCATATAGATATGAAATAAGAATGCTAAAGAGAAAGTATGATAAGCATGTTGTGGAGATCCTAATGTAAAGATGTTAAGTATATGACATGAGCATGTGGACATATATATATATATATACACATAGATTGAGTGGCATTGAACTTAGTGTTAATAAACATAGGTTGAACAAGAATGACAATGAACCTAGCGTCAAGGACATAGGTTGAACAAGAGTGATAATGAACCTAGTGTTAAAGAACATAGGTTAACGAGAAAGGCAGTAAACCTAATGTTTGAGAACATAGGTTGTGAAATAAAGATAAAGAACCTAGAGTCAAGTGAACCTAGGTAGAAAAGAATAATGGACCTAGTGTTAACAACCTAGGCTATGAGTATGAAAGCAACGAGCCTAAAGTATTAACTTAGGTTGAGTAAAGGCTTGGACCTAGATAGGTCGATACTATAGGGTGAGACCAACCCTTGAGTTATGTAATGTGGATTCCGGAATCCCTAGGAATGAAGGCTGCTAGTGCAGCGAATAAGGCTTGCGACCGAGCGCAAGTGAATCATAACTGTGGGTATGTTGGTTCTCCTCGCCCGACAGTGATTTAACGGGTATGTTGGTTCTCCTCGCCCGGTAAAAGAGATGGCTAATGAGAATCATAACTGTGGGTATGTTGGTTCTCCTCGCTCGACAGTGATTCAACGGGTATGTTGGTTCTCCTCGCCCGGTATGCCATGAGCTAGAGCTCGAGAGACTTGTGGTCCAGGGTTTGATGGCATTCCTCACCCCGTGGCAGACCTACAGTCGAGAGGATTTAAGGCTGAGGTGCATGTGATAGTTCCTTCACCTCGAGCCTGACAGAGCGCGGACTATCCGCAGTTGATTGACTCAAGACCGAGTCGAATGGCATAGTTGGGCAAGGTAATGTAACCATAAGAAAGAATGGCAAATGAGACTAATATCGCTAAGGCGTGAGTATCCATAGTAAAGAATAAAGAATAAAGAATAGAGAATAAAGAGTAAAGACTAAAGAATAAAGAACGACTAATGTCAAAGAATAGCACACGCTAAAGAATAGCTAATAATGTAAAGAATGATTAGCAATAAAGATTGGCTAAGAGTAAAGAATGGTTAAGAATAAAGAGTAGAATCAATAATCTACTTTCATGAGTTGCATGATTTGCATATTGCATATTCGTGAGGCATGTTATCTGTTAGTTGCATAATTACATGATGATATATATATCTGTAGATGTTTTTGGACTAACATGATTGCAGTGCCTCTTTGGACCTATCGGTCGAGCTTTTTCCTTGGGTGGCCGTACCCACTGGGAACCATGGAGTTGGTTCTCACCCCACGTTGTTTTGGGGTGTTATAGGTTCGCACGTGAGCGGCGCGGCGGCGCGAGTCAAGCGGCGTAGCTCCGTAGTTTATAGCGCCTTACCACCGAGACCTAGATATAGCAGTATGCCCGAGTCGGCTACTTAGGGGTATAAAATGAAAAGAACCATAGAAATGCAATAACGAAAAGAACTTGATTGTATTTGGTATGTATGAATCAAAAAATGTATAATGTGATGTAAATTTTAATATGCAAGTGTGATGTAAAAATGAATCTAATGGGAATGCTTGTATAACATAGGATGTGTTATGTTGTTTGGATACCTCCTTATACAATCGTTGTTGAGATATTTTCCTGTTTGGAACCTCCGCGCTTGTATGGATTGTGACGCCTTGAATGTACAAGGGAGACTCTGTGCCGCGGTACAGGAAAAACCCTGTCCGTTCGGCGTCTATTTTGTTTTGGAAGTGCCGAAACCGGACCAAAGAAGGCGGGGGCTCAGGGGCTGACACATATCTGTCTCAAGGTACACAAAAGGGTCTGCTAGTACATCTGCTAACATTCAGCTTCTCACCGATCTCCAAAAAAAAAAAATACATTGAGAGTCGACGACCTAATACTCGTCACTCGTGAAGGGCAACTTCGAAAGGCAGCACTCTTCCACGGTCCCTACCTTTCCCGGCTGTGAAGGCTCTGATAGAAATCAATGAAATGAGGGCGTGGAAGACTATAATTTATCAGTTCCCAATGTGGAATTACTGCCTGCAGCTCAATGTCACCACTAGGTGGCCCAAAAGAAGAGGTAAAGTCGAAAGCATATAATAACGAGTAATTATTTTATGAAAGCATAATCAAATGCTAACTACTACCTCAATATAATACATGGCGATTTATGTATGCACAAGTATCTGTCATGAGGATATGTCTCTTACTTAGCATAAATAATGTCATGGTATGCTTAATGAATATGAGATTATCTCTTTATCATAGCAATATTGTGATATATGTATACACATAAGAATGTCTCTCACACTTACTACATGTTGGAGGTAGTCTGTTCGCAAATGTTTCAGAATCTTATGCTATAAGCATGTCATAGTAATCCAACTACTAATCCTATCTAGTAGTGATTATTCATTCTCAACCATGTGTCGATTTTCATTTCCAATTTAAGGACTTACCAAAGGTAGTCCAGCTTGTGCCGCCTAAGTGCCTGTGGTAGCCCAACATCCCTACTCTTGGAATGTGTCTGTCCCACTCGACCCCGTAGGCTTCTCAATACCGCACGAGCGAACATAGGTCGCATAGGCTAACTCCGGAGTGCCGGCTTGTAGGGAGCGACCCACACAAGCATGTGTGAATGAGCACAAATGGCAAACAAGCAAGGTCACTGTCTCAAATACTCTATCCACATGTCTCTAACATGGTAAGGTCACTAGCATCCCAAGGATCTAGCCCAATGTCTCTAAGTGATGTCCCGACACTCACTTGCTTTGTGCCTCTTTATGACACTTAAGCATCACACTGATCAAGCCCAATTCTTGTTCTATGTTTCATTTAAACATTAATACCAATGATTACTATAGCCCAGGCCCAATGCCTCTTTATAACATTGGCCCAATTCTCAAATAGTCCAAGTTCTCAAACCCTCTCTAGGCTTCTAAAATCCCAAATGTCCCAATTGGCATATAGGTTAAATGCAAGAAAGCAAGATCCATTTTCATGATAGGGGCCCTAGTGCCAAATCTCATCTAGAATGCTATATTTCACATGCATGCTCTCTACTGCATAGAGGTCAAAAATTTACTTTACATAACGTAGGCATGTTAAGCATTCTAAAATTCATAATAATTACATTTAATATGGAAATGCATGAATTTCTACTTTACGAAACACATTTCGCCAAGTATGAGAATTTCTCATATCATAGGCTAGGTCAAACCCACCGAACCGTCGCGTGCTCTCTCGATTCGCCGAATAAAGTTGTCCACGAGTCTCAAAATACCCTAAAAGTATTGAGCGAAGAGATACACGAGCATTACGATCAACTATAAGATCAAACATTAACCAACAAGGCAAAAGAGCTAAAACTCACCTAATGTGTAGAAAATCTCTCTCAAGCTCCAAAAGAGAGCTAAATCCCTTCCAATCCAAGCCCAAGGAAGGTTCTAATCCAAACAATCTAGCTCCAAAAGCCCTAGATTTAAAATGCCCAAAATCAAACCCTAAGTTCCAAATCTAGGGTTTCATCTCAAGAAAGCTCTAAAATTCAAAACTAGAGAAAAGGATCTTGCCACTTACCTCTTAGAAGCTTCAAAACAAGCTCAAAGTCCACAAACTTCTAGGATCTTCCCTCCACCAAGCTCCAAACGCAAGTTTCCAAGCTTCATCTATGGTGGAAAAGGCACCAAAGGGCAAAAGAGAAGAAAAATCCATCAAAAACGATGCAAAATGGTGATCAAATCCAAAGAGGCAAGGGAGGACTGCTCTTACCTTGTCTCCCTATGCTCTCAGCTCAGAAAAATGCCCTAGGGGCGTGGGGGGTTCTAATAGAAAAGCTACAAAAGCAAAAACACCCCTACAGATCAAACTGTGCGAAATCAGTCCCCTTGTACCGGTACACGGGCTCTTGTACCGGTACAAGAGCCACAAAAATGCCAACCCGAGGCTCGGGTCGCGGGGTTCAGCAGCTCTGTACCGGTACAAGCCAGTGG